>NW_024817260.1:0-2102 GCF_019175285.1 Sceloporus undulatus | reverse complement strand
TTTCTCTCTGCTAAACCATCCTCACTTGGACAAGCAGGGTTTGTTGTGTCATGTCTTATTCCCACCTTTTGAAACCAGTTAAACAATTGATTATTTAAAAATTCTCCTCCTCTGTCAGTAACAATGGTTCCTACTCTGCTATCAAATTGTCTTTCCTCCATTCTCACCCATGCTTTTAAACTTTGCCCAGCATCAGATTTGTTTTTCAATATTCTCACAAACGCAAACCTTGTAAATCTGTCAACAATTACTAGAAAATACTTGCTTCCTCCTAAAGACAAACAATTAGCTTGGGCAACATCTGCATGAACAAATTGAAATGGTCTTTGAGCAATTCTTTTGGTTTTCTTAGCAACTGGAAAAGCCCTGACCTTTACTTGATTACATACTGTACAATCTAAATGATTTTTGCATTCAGCTACTTTTAAATCTGGACACATACTGATTAAATTCTTTAAACATTTGAAACTAGCATGGCCGAATTTTCTATGGAGCTCGTGTATGCAGTCTTTGTGGATTGGGACATTGTCTATGTTGTTAGCATTCTCAACTTTGTAACTATCAATATTATCCTCCAAGAAATAAAGTTTATCCTTTTTCAAATCTATGCCACGCAATTCCCCATTAAGTGTTATCTTACACAAGTTCTTTTCAAAGGTGACTATGTAGTCTCTGTCTGTTAATCTGCTCAATTATTTTCTAACTCTTTCACATGTAACACATCACTAAAGTTTTCTTTCAGCCCTGGAATGAAAACTGTACCCATTTGATTTACAGTACTGAGCTCTTTCCCATCAGCCAACACTACAGCATTTACATTTGCTGATTTTCTATCACTTATTAAGTTAATATTATTACACATGGAGGATGAGGCTCCTGAATCAACTAGCCATTTAGAATTGGCATTTTGTTTTTCCTTAATCATGGTCGCAAACCCCTTATCATTATTTCTGTCCTTTAAAAATGGTGGTTTGGACTGCCTCTGATAGTGCCGCGGTTGCCATCTGCTCTCTTGCTTGCTTCTCTCAGCAACCAAAAGATTACAATGCCTTTGCAGATGTCCTATCTTCTTACAGTAGAAACATTTTCGTTGCTCCCTTGAAGAAGCTGCTTGTTCCTGCCCACGCAAATCAGGCTTTGTTTGTTGTTTTGGCACAGTCTTTAAACTTGTTGTGGCACCCCTCTCAGACAACCTTCTCTGGTTCTCTTCCAGTATTCTAGCAACAATTAAGTTCCTATTAAGATCTGCTTCTGGTAAGTTTTGTAGATTGTTCGTGATATTTTCCCAAGAAGAGTCTAGTGATTCTATTAAAATGTAGCACTGCTGCTCTTTGCTGATTTCCACTCCTCTTAGTTCAGCTTGCACAAACAAGTCTTGCATGGTTTGTAAATGTTCTATCACACACTGCCCTTTAGTCATCTTTTGCCTGTATATTCTTTTAGACCATAACATTTTTGCAAAGGCAGTTGAAGGAGTGTGTAATCTCTGCAATGTATCCCACACATCCTTGGCGGTCGCTTTATCTCTGACGTCATTAATCAAGTCTTCTTCAAGCATGAGAAAAAGACAGGCTTTCACTTTATTATCTCTCTCTTTAGTGGCTGCATTTGCATCGGCTGCCAGCCCAGCTTCAACTGTCGTCCACAGACCTTCCTTCACTAGTAGAGATTGGGCATAAATCTTCCAGGTAGAGTAGTTGTTTCTGTTTAATTTACTAAACTTTAGAATCTCCATCTTAATTTGTGCAGTGACTCAATTGACATAGTCCTTCTGAGTATGCACAGCTGACTCCTTCCGGGCTTAAACAAAACACAGGATGAGTTACTCACGGAGCTTATCAGTACAGCGCAAACAGCTTGCTCTGATCTGTCTTCCACAAAACTGTCTTCCACTCTCTGGAACTTTCAGCTTCTGTGGATGCTGGATGCTCTAGTATCTGGGCACTAAGACACTGGAGTACTTAGATGCTGGGCCCATAACCCTTGTCAGGGATGATGGGAGTTGTAGCTTTTTACCTCTGGCTCTAACTCACCAACTTGTTATGCAGCGAGGCTGACCAGCTTTGGTCAGTGGTTAATGCTTTTCTTCCAAAGCAGCAGAG
>NW_024817259.1:0-2102 GCF_019175285.1 Sceloporus undulatus | reverse complement strand
TATTATTATTAAGGTTCAATGTAGTTTGCAGTCAATGAACGCATTTTGGAGCCAAAGATGGGGGCTGCAGGGTCTCCTGTAGGGAGGCAGCTTTGGGGTCTGGAGCAAGTAAGGCCCTCCTCCTCCTCCTCTGGCCTCTTCCCCTTCAGTCCTTATTCTCACAGAAGAGCCCAATTGGGGAGGCCCCCATGGAGGCCCCCACCTTCCCTTCCCTTCCCTGCTAAGGCAGAAAGGCTCCTCTGGCTGCCAGGCCTCCTTCTCTCTCTTGGGAGACTCTGGGGGTCTATGATATTTCAGAGGGGAACCAAAGGGTCTCTGTGTGTGTGAATATACATTGGCCTCTTTTCAGGTAAGAGAGGACCATCTCTCGTGTTGAAGCTCTTCCCACTCTGCTCTCCCAAAACAGAAAGAAACAAAGGCCCGTTCCAGACGGACCTTGCCTCTGCCCCCAGTACATTCTAGGGGTTGGCCGAGGACGCAGCGTCCAATCAGGCCTCACCCCTAATCAAACTGGGGACGTCAAAAACCCTATACACATGGGCGCCACCATTTTGATGTGTCGGATGCTTAGCGTCCGCACGTCGCAGCGCGGATGTGACACTGCAAGTGCACCATTGGCATCTTGCGGCATAACAACTGCACCGCAAAAAAAAACCAACACAGATTCTTGCAGGTTGTTCTTGCTGCGCGGGGGAGTCACGTGGTTTGTCCACTGCGGCTCCCTCTCACAACAAACATAGGCGCCGGCAAAGCGCCCTTTTTTGGTGCTCTGTAAAGTGCCAAAAACAAAAAAGAAAAGCCTCCTTCACTGTTGCCAGGCAGAGTCTGTTGTCACCATGGAAACACTGAGGGAGGGAGATTCTTCTTGGGACATCTGGTCATGCTCAGTAGCAGCCCCCGAAGCCCCTCTGCCCTGAAGGAAGATGGCTGTCCTGGCTCCCACTGAGCATGCTCAGTCCCTCAAGAAAGAAGAGGAGGAGGAGGAGGAGGAGGAGGGGCCCATAGCCTTTATTTTGAATTAGTTGAAGTTTCCAGACTTACTGCAAGGGTAGCCCTATGTAGAGCGCATTGCAGAAGTCAAGATGTGAGCTTACCAGTACATGAACCATAGTTTGGGGGTCTTCAGGTTCCAGGAAAGGGTGCAGCTGGCGTATCAACCGAAGCTGATAACAGCCACTCTTGGCCGTCGCATCTATCTGAGCTGACATCTGGAGCAAAGGAACCAGGAGCACCCCCAAACTGAAAACATAGTCCTTTAGGGGAACTGTGATCCCGTCCAGGAGCAGTAGACAAACCTCCATACCTGAGTTAGAGGCTCCAACAACAAGTACTTCTGTCTTAAATGGATTCACTTTCAATTTGATTTCCTCATCTTGCCCATTACTCCCTCAAGACATTCATTCAGAGGGGAGATGCCTTCCTTAGTTGATGCTGAAGTCTGGGGCATGGAGAGATATTGGATGTCATAAGCGTACTGATAAAACCCCATCCCATACCTCTGGATGATCTCTCCAGGTGGTTCCATGTAGGTGTTAAATAGCATTCGGGAGAGGATGATGCTCCCTCCCTTTCTTTGGGGGGGAGGAGATCAGGGTTTCCGTCCTTCTTACATCACCCTCCCCCAGAAGATCCTCCAGCCATTCTGAATAAATGAGGGCTCTCCCCACTTCCCTCCCTCAGAGCAGGCTGTGAGGGCGGCAGATTCAGGGGCTGAGACTGTGCATGCACATTTGCCACCAAAAGCCCCTGTTGAGCATGTGCAGGGATCGCAAAGCCCTAGCTGCTGCTGATTATTCCATTGTCGGCATTTGGAAGAAGGGAAGGACTACACCCTTCCTTCCTTTCTCCTTCCTTCTTTCCGGAATGGAGCCCAAGCTGCGGAGCTGGACTCAGGAGGGAAAGGCTGTGAAGACTCTGCTTTGTGCATACAGATCTGTCTCTCTGAGTGTGTGTGTGTGTGTGTGTGTGTGTGTGTGTGTGTGTTTGCCTCTGCTGCTCATACGGCTGGGAATGGAGCTGAGGACTGAGAAGAGAAGAAAGGGTCAGTTTGTGCAAATTCAGAACTTATATGCATCAATGAGTCCATTGTGTTGAAATAACAA
>NW_024817258.1:0-2102 GCF_019175285.1 Sceloporus undulatus | reverse complement strand
CTGAGGCCGCATGCTGGAAGAGTAATGGCGTGTGTGCTTGTGGCGCATGTGCTGAGCTCTGCCGCGTGCACAAGTCCCATTGTTTTCAATAGGGATCGAGCATACACAGTATTTATGGGGGGTTCTAAGGGAAAGGCCCACTGTAATAGTGGTGTATGGCTATATTTTTCAGTTTAACTTGCTCTCCCTGCCACCAGTTAGAAATGTTTCCAAATATTTTTCAGAACTGACTCAATTTCCAAACCTTAACTCTTATTCTTATTACTGGCTTTATGGATTTTACTATTTTTATTATTTTAACCATTTTATCCTGTTAAGTACTATTTTGTTTTATCAGTTTTTATTGTGAGCAATATTGGGATTTTTAAAATAAAAATCAGAATATAAACCTTGAATTTAACATAAATGAAAAAGCATTATCACAGTGAGCATCCTCTGCGTTTGCGGAGCAGATATTTATTTATGAAGAAATTTAGACCCCACTCTAGATCAAGAAATCTGAGGGCAGCATACAAGTAGCATTAGACAGGTTAATTTTGATAAGCAAAAAAACATACTAAACAATATAAAGAGTTAGAAACAGATTTTAAAAATTTTGAAATGATAAAAGTCTTTGGGTTGAATTAATGAGGCCCAAAGGCTTTGGTAAATGGCTATATTTTAATGTTGTGCCTACATGACATGAGTTTCAGTGCCAGTCAGGCCTCCAGATATATTCACATATTGGTTTACACTTGCTGTAGAAGAGATTTTCTTCCACTATTGTGATTTGCTGCATTGATAACCAAGTGAACCGTGTACGGTGGGTCCTCGCCTTACGCGGGGATCCATTCCGGATGCCTCCGCGTAAGGCGAATTCCGCCTATGCTCAAGCCCCATTGGAAACAATGGGGCTCGTGTGCGGCGACGCGCTGCCCCTTCCACCCCCACACACGCCCCGCAGCTTGAGTGCATATGCTCAAGCTGCGTAAAGCACGCACACCGAAAAAGCGGCGGCGCTGTATAAGAATTATTCCATACTGCAAAAAATTATATATAAAATAGACTTTTGGGGTGAATAATATAGTAAAAGAAAGTTTGCTCACTTACAAATAAATTTGTAAAAGAAAGCTTGCTTTGCACTAGCTTTGTAATTCAATTTAATTAAACCCATGTGCATAATTTATAGATGAGGAGGCTCTGAAATCTGCTTGCATATTTGTGTGTCTCTAACCTGTTTGTCTTTTTTCCCCAGTATATCATTGAGAGCGCACGTCAAAGGCCACCCAAAAGGAAATATTTATCTAGTGGAAGGTGAGAAAGTTTTAATGTTTCTTAAACAGCAGGACTTGGGGGCACATTCAAGACTAACAAGTGCGCTTGGGCACAAGATTTTGTGGTTTATGGCCAACTTCATTAGAACTGATACTCAAGAGATTGCTTTTTTAATTTTAGAAAATCTGTATTTCAAAAATTATATGAACTTTATCTAGAAGAATGTGATAAAGAACCAGAAATAAAGGTAAGTGGAATCTATTTGCTAAACACTCACACCCGGCTTTCTGTATTTTGTTATGAAACGATCAGCTGCAGTTGCAAATATTGTTCTTTTGGGGGGTAATGTGAGATTAAAAATCACTTGGAAATTTATTCAGAATGTTTTTAATGATTAAAAGTGCATTTACTTTTTTTGTGCACTTGTTTTCATAAAAATCTTCCTTTTTATTCTTTCTTTCATTTCATTTATATGTCATCTTTCTCCCAGAGTGGGGCCCAAGGTGGCTTAGAAAAGGCCCCTAAGGGATTTAAAACATCTAAGGTGGTATTAGTCCTTTATTCAGCCCTTTGCAAGGGTTGAGGTCCAAATAACGTGATCTCCCCCCAGAGCCTGATGGATCTAGATGGTTTTCTGATTGTTTCTGATGAAGACATAGTTGAATATTGAAATGTCTGAGCCAGCAAACACTAAGTTCGGCTAAGTAAAGCCAAACTTTGCACTAAGGAATGTATTTTGACTTTTTGGCCTGTTACAGACTGCCAAAATAAAGCTGCTTCGGATCTCTTTGGAGGTATGCTATTTAAATGATGCATGGGTCCTAAGAGTCTGGAGGTCACACCAAAGC
>NW_024817257.1:0-2103 GCF_019175285.1 Sceloporus undulatus | reverse complement strand
ACACCACATCACCCCCCTGAGCTGCCAACCATGAGGGACACTTTGAACTACTGTGGCTGCATCTTATGGCATCTTGGCGTTTATAGTCCAGGAAGGCACTAGAGGAGCTTCTGATTGAGATTCCTAAATGCCTGCCCCCTCCTTAAACTGTAAATCCAAGGATTCCATAGGATGGCACTATGGCTGTTAAAATAGAATCATGGTACTGTCATTGTATAATATGAAAGAGATCCTTTTTTCTCATAGTAATGATTTCTAAGCTCTCCTGCCTCCCAGGAGACCACCCTTTGAGCTAATAATCAATGAGGATTTGTTCCTGGGGGTGGGGGTTGATCTTGAGAGGCAAGACTGGGAAATATAGTTCCATCTTTGGTCCACCTCTCGGGTCTATCTGCCAGATTATGACATGTCCTCATGGCCAGTTTATACTGATTGGTTGCTCAAGTGAGACTTTTCTATTGCACACATTTTTTCTCATGCTTTTGCCATTGCTGCACAACAAAATAGTTGCATGTTAGTAGGATTGGAAAGGAATTAACCCACTAGCATAACTAAGCAACATGCCTTCTCCACAGCAATATAGATTTTTGTATGTGTATGCTTCTTGCTGCTCTTTTTACACATCTTATTTATTTATCTGAGCTTTATGGTGAGACAGCCAGCATGGCATAATGGCCTGAGCACTGGATGATGACTCTGGAGGCCAGGATTGAATTGCCAGCTCAGCCATGAAAACCACTGGCTGACCTTGGGTAAGTCACAGGCTCCTAGCCTCAGGAGAAGGCAATGGCAAACCTCCTCTGAACAACTCTTGCCAAGAAATCCCCATGATAGGTTCATCTTAGAGTCCTCATAAATCAGAAATTAAGAAATCAAAAGTAAGATTGGCAGTGACACACCAAAGAGCTTATTCTACAGTGGCTCCAACTCATTGGAACTCGCTTCCGGAAGAGATTCGCCTGAGCTCGACATTGGAGACCTTCAAGAAGGCATTAAAATCTTATCTCTTCCGGAAGGCATACCCTCCCAGTTTGTAGAACTTGGTCCCTAATAGACGAAGTTTTTTATCCAATGCCCAACTGTTGTTATATATGTTTTTATTTCTGGAATTGTATGAATTGTTTGATAATTGTACTATGACCTGGATCATAGAATTTTAATGATGTAAACTGCTTTGATCGGAAGGAAAGGAGGTATATAAATAAAAGTTTTATTTTTTTTTTATTAGAAATTACTTCAAGGCACACATGTGTTGAGAGCACTGAAGTGGATCCATTTCTGGGGATAAAGAAGTTATAGTTACCTGCTCCCCAAAAGAGAGGTAGAATATCTTGAGAATGGAGTTTCAATGCATTGGCCTTACTTGGGAGGCTGAGATGCTGGTCTCACACCCCAGTTACATAATAGACCCAGGGAATCATATACACAAGCAAATTATTTTAGGTAACAACAGAAAACAGAATGACAAAGGAAACAGAATACAAAAGGAAAGGAAGAAAATTAGAAATGAGAATTTCTAATAAATTTGAGGCAAAAATACAGGAAAAGGAAGGAAAACTGCAGCTAATTTACTCTGAAAGAATTAGGCACAGGAGTCATCTTAAGACATGATGAGGCCTCAAGTTATGTTAAGCTTAAGAGCATCCATAGCTGCCCAAACTAAAAGTGAACAACATGATCACAGAGCCACAAGCACGCTTCAAAGCTCTTTTTGCGGTACTTGACTCCTGCAGAAACTTCAAGTATCGGTATCTTTTTTAAAAAAAGATGTGTGCATGTGATTTGCTTTACCTGAAAACCTTCACAAACAAGCAATTCACTGTTTGAATAGGCTTCAGAAACCGGGGTGAATGGTTGGGTTGGTTGGTTGGTCATTTTTGGTAGTTCCATATGGCCTCAGGAGCAAAAATGTGGGCCGTAGACCTGCCACAGTTGACCACCCCTGGCCTAAGCAATGGCTATCTCAGCTTGTGTGTGGAATCCAGCACTGGTTGGACAGAACAAAAACTTGGAGCAGAACAGTTAGGAAAGAAAAAAAAAACTCAACAAAGGGCAAGAGAAGGAGAACACATAAATTGTGAGATGTTAACATGTTTTGCAGTG
>NW_024817256.1:0-2103 GCF_019175285.1 Sceloporus undulatus | reverse complement strand
GTCTTAATCGATTTTCTATCTCTCTTAGGCTTTATAACTCCGTTAAAATCTCCTATAATCATTATATTCTTTTTGTTTAGATTCATCAAATCCTTGTTTAGCTTTTGGAAAAAAGTAGTTTTGTCGTCTAAAGGTGCATAAAGATTTACTATAATCAATTGATTCCCTTCAATTGTCACTTCTATTATTATCACTCTTCCTTCTATATCTTTGTATATCATTTTCGCATCGTATTTCTTATTTACATATGTGACTACTCCTCTTTTTGTTTTTTTATAGCATGAACAAAAGTAATTTCCTAATTTACTATTTCCAAGCATCTTTTCATCTTTTATCTTTATTTTTGTTTCTTGCAAACATACAATATCAAAAGAGTTTTTTTCCAGTAAACGAAATACTTGCCTTTTTTTTTCAAATTATTTAGGCCCTTCACATTCCATGATCCAATTTTTACACTCTTTTTTTTTTTTTCCTTTCTAACACACTCAAGAGAAAATAGGATTTTGGAAAAATAGATAAGAGAAAATAAACTAAGAAAAAGCTTAGTTAAGACTCTACTTTTGTTCCCCTTCTGCTATTATCTTTTTATAAAATTCGCGAGCCTTGTCGACTGAGTTTAACCAATACCTTTTCTGTTTATAAGACACACTTATCCCTTCCGTTTTCTCCCATTTATATTTGATATCCTTTTCTTGGAGCAGGTTAGTTATAAATTTGTACTCCTGTCTTTTTTTCAAAACCTGAGATGGCAGATCCTTATATATTTCTACTATATTATCATCTATGATTAATTTTTCCTTGAAATTCTGGTGAATTATTTCATCTCTTGTCCTTGTATTCGTAAAACGAATTAAAATATCTCTCGGCATATTCCTTTCTTTTGCAAATTTAGAGTTTATTCTAAAAGTTTTCTCGATCTGCCCGTCTAAGTAGTCTTCTGGTACATCTATAAATTTTGCTAAATACATCACCATTTTTTCCAGGATTTTTTCATCTGCTTCTTCTGCCACATTCCTTATTTTTAGACATTTTTCTCTATACTTATTTTCCTGAAAGGATATTGTTTGTTCACTCTGTTTTAGTCTTAATTCTAGCATTTGAATTTGTGATTCCAAATTATTGGTTTTTATAGATATTCCTCCTATCTCTGATTTTGTTTCCTCTATTTCTTTGTTTATTTTCTCAAATTTCCCACTCAGTAATTCTATTTCTCTGTGCAAATCTTTTTGTATTTCATTCTTGATTTCTTGCATTTCTTCCTTCATTTCCTTTTTCAAATCCCTTATCTCCTGTAGTATTGTCGAATTGAACTCAAAAGTATTGCCTGTATCAGACCCTTCACTTTGTGGGCTTTCCATTCTTGTTAGTTTTGAATTGTTCTTTTTTCTGGGCATATTTTAATATCTCTCTCTCTCTCCTATCTTTCTTCCTTATTTTCCTTCTTAAAAAAAACCCAATATCAAAAAGAATATATTAGAAAGAGAAAATATAGAGAAAGGCCAAGTCTGACAAACTTCACCAAATTGAACTGAGACTAGTCCCAAGGGAGTGTCTAACACTGTCCGGCTGCTCTAGGCTATTATCTCTAATATCTTTATCGTCTTTCTTGATAAAAGAAAAAAAACTTGATAAACTAAACTAATACTTCCTTGTCTCGCCTATATGAGCCCCTCCTGCGATCACTCCTGATAGAGTGATTCACGTTCTCCCTATCTCCAGAAGGGGGATTGGGAGAGTACAGTGTTAGAAATGGTATCAGGGCAACCAAAGCCCAATACCTTGTCTCTTCAATTTGGGTTATAGTCCTAATCTTTTTTGTTTTTTTAATTTCCTTTGTACTGAGAAGTTACATTAAAACAAGGAAAAGCTTAGAAAAAGGGAACTGTTCCGGCTCTCCACCTCCTCCTAATATCACTGCTCACGCCGCCGCCACCACCACGAGAAAAGGGAGACTTAATGGAGATTTTATAGCCCCAGCTGTTCCGGCTCTCCTCCTCCTCCTGGCTCCGCCGCTCAAGCCGCCGCCGCCGCGGGGAAAAGGAAGCTTGGTGGGGGCTTTATAGCCCCAGCTGTTCCGGCTCTCCTCCTCCTCCTGGCTCCGCC
>NW_024817255.1:0-2103 GCF_019175285.1 Sceloporus undulatus | reverse complement strand
AGATGTTTTTCAAATTACACATGGTGCAGCAATAGAGGTTAGAGATATTTTTTCTATCACACTGCTCGCAGTACAAGTCATTCATTAAGGCTGGCATGGGGATGGAGTCGGGGCATAACATCCTCACGATGCACACCCAACGCTGCCTCACAGGGCACCCTGACGTACTGTAGTCTGGTGCTCCACAAGGTGCATAGTGTCATGGCAATGTGTCTATGGCACCCTTCGAGAGTGCATAAAGGAGCCAGATCAGGGCTGCAGCATGAGGTTGCCATGACCCCAATCCGGTGTGAAAGGGGTGGTCTGGTCTGTAGAGCCCCTAAGTCATATTGTTTCAGGCCTACCTTCTGTCTTTGGCTGTCACATTTATAGATTTCACCATCAAAGTGGAACTCATAAGAAAAGCAGTGTGAGAACATAACAGGAACATCTAAATACCTTCTCTCTTGCTGCCCCTCATTCCTAGAACCTTCTTCCTCTGCATGCACGGCTCATCACTTCCCTAACCAGCTTTAAGGCTGAGCTGAAAACCATATTGTTTAGGGAAGCGTTCTCAGGGAATGTGTGATTGTCATCTGGCTGTCTGATAACTTTGCTGTGATGTGATTTGTTTGATATTTGATGTTTTTAATCTGTTTTTTCTTTTCTATATGGTAATTTTATCTATTCCTCTTTTAATGTTATTATCTTAGAATGTACGCCTTGGGCAGGCTTTTATTTAATCCTAATTTTACCGACTTTGTACAGCGCTGTGTATAATTACAGTGCTATAGAAATAAAGTTTAATAATAATAATAATAAATATGCTCCTCAGCAAAAATTTTCTTCAAAACTAACAATATTGTGGGTTCTTGTTATCCGTGGACACGAAAATCCATGGATGCTCAAGACCTGTTAAATACAATGGCATGGTAAAATAGCACTGTCGCCGGGCCCCTGGCGCCGTCGGTGGGGAGAGGTGGTCCCATAGGATCCATGGAGAAAACAAGACGCTGAAGGATGCTTCCAACGCTTTAATGCACACAACACAAGCCCGCAGGCAACCTTACCCAGACAGTTAAACCACTGCCCTTTAACAACACAAAGTCCTAGCCAACTGGGCTTTCAAACAACCAAAGTTTCTTCAACCGCTTACAAGTTCGGGTTGTCCGCTTGCCGCGGGGCTTAGGGCGTCCTGATGTCTGGGTCGTCCAGGGGAGTGTTGGCCTCTTGGCATGGGCGGCCCGTTGCTTCACGGGACGCGGGCCAACACTGGCCTCTAATATCCCACCGCAAGCGAGGCCCGGGTAGGAATACGAGGCGAGCTTGATAAGGCTCGGGGTCGTTAGCAGTGGGGTGCTCGCGAACAGGAGGCCGCCAACTTCTGCTCATAGGAGCCGTCTCACCTCTGCCGCTAGGGTTGCGGCAATGACCTCTTAGGTGATGGCGAGTAATCTCCACTTCGGCCTCATATCCTGTTGGCTCAGCTCCCCGTGGCCCCGACGGACTTCCTGGTTCTGCTGGCTCTGCCCTCCCTTGCGCCTCGAGTATCTCCCCTTTTCTATCCCCTGGCCCCGCCCTCTCCATTTCCTCTATTCCTGCCCCAGCTGTTGCTTCTTCCCCTGACCCACTCCCGCCCCTCGGGACATCCGCTGGGTCCTCCAAGTCGTTGTTCTACACGGCGGGATCCCAACCCGACTTCTCACCCTCTTCTACCCTCTGACAAGCACCTCTTATATTAAATTACAAAATCAAGCTTTGCTTTTGGAAATTGATATATTTTTAAATATATATTTTTAAGCTGTGAATGGTTGAATCCTTGGATGAGGAATCATGGATACAGAGGGCTGACACTATGCAGGTGTGGAATGAAACAATCAGGTCAGGTAAGCCTGGTGAAAGGAAAAGGCATCCCTTTATACATTTTGGAAGAAGACTTAAAACACTTTCTTTTTAAGAGTTTGAAATGTTTTATTTTTTCTGCAGTTAAGCAACCTGTGTTGCTGAGAATCGGTACTAGACCATTTCTAGAAACATTTGCCCTAAAGGCTACAGAAGAAAAAAGTTAAAATGCTGACTGGCAATATATGGATGCCACTGCTTCATAAGACCCAGCCTAATTCC
>NW_024817254.1:0-2103 GCF_019175285.1 Sceloporus undulatus | reverse complement strand
ATTTGGGCAATCCCATCCCATTGGAAGAGTGGGAAAATTCCTGGAGGGTAACTAAAAAATTTACGGCTTGCCAAAATTACAAGGAGAATTATATTAAGTTATTTTATAGGTGGTATTTGACCCCTACGAAAATAAATAAGATCTATAAAACCGGAAGTACTGTATGTTGGAAATGTGGAGAAAAAGAAGGTACTTTTTTCCACTTATGGTGGAAGTGCTCACTGGTGAATAATTTCTGGAAGGACATCCATTAAAAAATTGCAGAGATAATAGATACAGATATTCCATTGGATCCATTATTTTTTTTTTTTAAATATGACAAATAGATTAAACAAATGTGTTATAAATAAATATTCAAGATTAATTCTGTATATGTCTACAGCAGCCAGGTTGCTCTTGGCAAAATATTGGAAAAATCCACAATGTCCCAGTATAGAAGAATGGTTAGCTAAGCTAAAAGAAGTGAGAAATTTGGATTTGTTAACTGCAATATTGCAAGATAAGGATATTGATACTGTTAAAGAAGAATGGTATTGTGTGGACTGTTACCTGAATTTATGTTATTAATCTCTATAATGGATATTTGCCATATATTGGCTTGGGCTAGGTTTTGAAGCAGAGTAATATAGATACTTTTATGAGAACAGTAGGAGCCTAATGTTTAAGTTAAGATATCAGGATTACAAAGGATGTCTTGGAAGTTATTTTTGAGATTGGTGTATAATAGATTGTACATAAGCGTGTTACTTTGTGTTATGTCTATATCATGTTGTATATATGTATATGGATATCTTTGTTTTATTGATATATACAATAAAATGATTAAAAAGGATCCACTGTCCCACTAGGATGGAAGCCACTAAGGGGGTTAGATACAATGGGACACAGACCTTTGGTTTTAGTGAGAGCCGTTTATTGAATTTTATAGGCAAACCAGATTTATTTAAATACCACCTTACTACTGGAGGAGGGGGAAACGTATATAAAGTGTATTCATTACCAAAATAAACACATAACTAGGTTACAGATACAAGGGAATATTTGATTATAAAATTTTGCTGTTGGAGATTTGGGATAACTGCATTGCATATGTAAACAAAAATGGACGTGTTTCCCTTTAAACCTCCTGCATCTATTTGTAGAAAGGTACCCAAGTCCAAATGATTTGTCTTGCTGGGTGTTGCTATTTGATATGATTTGGAAATCGTCATCAAAACTCATTGGTTTGTTTATTGCATCATTACCTTTATGTGACTGTTGTTTCTCAGTGTTACGTTTATCGATACAGAATGAGGAGAAAATCTGCAATCAAAGAGCATGCATGGCCGTGTTCCTATTACAAAAGAACAACCAGTAATACCACGATGACCATGTGAACCAGATGTGTCACCTACAACCTGCCCCCAGAAAACAATGTTCACATCAGGTTCAGAATCTTGCTTTCCAACTCATGCTGGTCCTGTTCTGGCAGGGGATTCCCCCCCCCCCCCCAATGATATAAAATGTTATTTTCTTTTTCTTTTTTCTTTTCCCATCCAAAGGTCATGCCAGTTGAGAGAGACAAAAAGCCTCAGAGAGAGCAGCTCCAAGCCCGAGTTGTCTGCCTGCTGAGTTTGTTCCATAATGAGGAGGAGAAAAAAGATTGAGTGAAAGATGAAAGTGAGGCCAGTTGAGCCAAAAACCCTGTGAAGAAGCCCAGAAGTGCTGGACCAAGTCTTTTGCCTTCGAAAGAAGTTGTAGCATCAGCTTTTGTAGACTTGATCTCCTTCGGCAGATGCAAAGAGTGAGAGGAAGGATCTAAGGTCTTTTCTGGGCACCCGTTGACTCCATGCATCTGAGGATGAAAACTAAGTTCACCAAAGTTTATGCTCCAACTTCTTTTGCTCAGTTCGTCTCACAGGTGCCACAAGATGTCTATGCAATTTAAGACTAGAGTGATTTAAGTGGGCTAAACCTATATTCAAAAAATATGGCAAATTAAAACATAAGAGTTGACAATCTTTGAAAACAATTTGAAGCGAAAAACATGCAGAAATGGGAATTAAATCCAGTGGCATTGGGGAGGCTTTTGCAAAAAGCCATGTTTTATTTGGCATCCAATAA
>NW_024817253.1:0-2103 GCF_019175285.1 Sceloporus undulatus | reverse complement strand
GATGATCTCTCCCAGCGGCTTCATGTAAATGTTAAATAGCATAGGGGACAAGATCGCTCCCTGAGGGACACCAGATAGGACAATGGGATAGGCTCAATCAAAGGAAGGCACAGCTCTGTGTATGAAGGCCATGAGCAGGGCTGTTGATAACATAGAGTAGAGAGATCTTGTAGCACCTTTGAGGTTAACTGAAAGAAATTGTCAGCATGAGCTTTTGTAGACTTCACTCTACTGCCTCAGATGCATTTGGTGGAGTGTCTTGGAGGTTTCTCATTCATAGGCTTCTCATAAACTGAAGCCAACTTGACATTTAGAAGAAGAGGTAACTTTCAGATGGGTTGTTATCCACCCTTGAGTCGATCTCAACCCATGATGATCCTGTAGATGAGACATCTCCAAGACTCACTATGCTCCACTGCTGTGCTTAGGTCCTGCAAATTCTTAATTGAGTCTGTCCATCTAGCATGTAGCCTTCCTCTCTTTCTGCTTTCCTCCACCTTTCTTAGCATTATTGTTTTTTTTTTCCAGTTTGTTGTGCCTCCTCTTGATGTGGCCCAAAGCACAACAGCCTCAGTCTTGTCATCTTGGCTTCCAGAGAGATTTCTGGTTTGATATGTTCTAGGACCCATTTGTTCAACTTTTTTGCTGTCCATGGTAACCTCAGCACTCTTCTCCAGCACCACATCTCAAATGAATTAATTCTCTTCCTATCTGCTTTCTTAACTTCCATCTCTTACATCTATACATGGTAATAGGGCATACAATGGCTTGTATGTTTCTAACTTTTGTGCTCAGTTGTATGCCTTTACATTTTAGGTTTTTTCTAGTTCGCTCATAGCTCCCCATTGTTAGTCTTCTTATGATTTCTTGACTGCAATTCAATATTTGATCCCAGGTATGAAAATTATTTTACTATTTCTGTTTCCTCATTGTTGAGATTGAATCTGTGTAAATTTTCTGTGCTCATTATTTTTGTTTGCTTTATGTTCAGTAATAAGCCTGCCTTTGCACTTTCCTCCTTGATCTTTCTTAGTAATTGTTCCAAGGCTGTGATGTTTTTTGGCTAGTAATATGGTGTTGTCTGCGTATCTTAGATGGTTGATAATCCTTTCTTCTATTTTAACTCCTCCTTCTTCTGTGTCCAATCCTGGTTTTCATATAATATGTTCGACATACAAGTTGAACAGATAGGATGAGAGGATGACCCCTTTGCCAATTGGGAACCATTCTGTTTCTCTGTGTTCTGTCCTGACAGTGGCCTCCTGTCCTGAGTACAGATTCCTCATTAGGACTATCAGATGTGTTGACACTCCCATGTCTTTAAGGGCATTCCATAATCCTTCGTGATCTATGCAGTCAAAGGCCTTGCCATAGTCTATAAAGCACATGCTGATCTTTTTCTGGAATTCTTAGGTGCTCTCCATTAGCCACTATATGTTTGCAATGTGATCCCTAGTGCCTCTTCCTTTCCAGAATCCTGCTTGCACCTTTGGGATTTCTCTCTCCATGTATGGTTGGAGTCAATGTTGTAGAATTTTCAGCATGATTTTGCTTGCATGAGAGATGAGAACTATGGTCCTATAGCTGCTGCAGTCTTTTGTATCTCCTTTTTTGTGGATGGGGATGTATATTTATCGTTTCCAATCTGTTGGCCATCGTTTTGTTTTCCATATCTGTTGACATATGTTGGTTAGCACTGGTGTTGATTCTTTTAGTGTGGACTGAAGCAATTTGATTGGAATATCATCTGTTCCTGGTGATTTATTTTTTCCCATTTCTCTAATTGCAGCTTCCAACTCTGTTTTTAGAATTTTGGGTTCATCTTCATATGACTCTTCGATCCATATGTCCTTCACTTTGTTATGCGTTTTATATAGTTCTTCTGTGTACTGCATCAAGCATCTTTTTATTCCTTCCTGATCTTGAATTATGTTGCTTTTGTTGTCATAGATTGTCCCACTCCTTGGTTTGAATTTCCCTTTGATTTTCCAGATCTTGTGGAATAGGTCTCTTGTTCTTCTCTTTTAGTTGTTGCCCTCTATCTCTCTGCATTGATTGTTGCAGTATTTGTCTTTATCTATTCACACCATTTGTTGAACTGTA
>NW_024817252.1:0-2103 GCF_019175285.1 Sceloporus undulatus | reverse complement strand
GCCTTTGCTTGTTCTGGGGAGCCAATCTTAACTCTCTTCTTAAGCCACCAAAACGTTAGACCCTCCGGCACCTCCCATCTATACGGAATTCCTTCTGATTTCAAAAAGCCAGTCAATCCTGAGTATTCCTTCCTCTTCCTCAAAATTCTCCCCGGGATGTCTTTCAAAACTTTGAGTTCCTGTTCCTTGTATTTAAACGGGGCTTCATTGTGTTTCCTCAAGAAGGAATCTCTAGTCCTCTTCTTTACAAAATAAATCGCCACATCCCTGGGTAGGCCCTTCTGTTTTGCCACTTGCGAATTAATTCTGAAGAGGTTATCGATCTCGTCTTCAAAGAAAATTGGGTCTTTTTCCAAGAATTTAGCAATTTCTGGAATTAATTTTTCTTCTAAATTTTCTCTCGTCTCCTCCGGAAGGCCCCTTATTTTCACACACTTTTCTCTTAATTTCTGTTCCCAGATTGCTTTCTCATCCAACTCTGTTTCTCTTTTATTTGCCAATTTTCCAACGGATTCCCATTTTTCGTTTCTAAATTCTAAAATTTCCACTCTTTGATTAGTTTTTTGCAAATCTATAGATAATTTGTCCACTGTTTGTTTTATTTCCTTCAAATCTGACCTAATTTCTTGTTTTATCTCTTTTTAAAAATTGCTCATTTCTTTTGCCAAATTCGCAGATAAATTTGCAGATAACTGCTCAATTTTCTGCTCAATTTTCTCCAAAATTAGCTGATTCATATCCAGATTTTGACTTTTTTCTGATGAATTCCTTCTTTGGATCTGATTTTGTAGTTGTGCCTTCTGTGCTTGATGCCTAGTGTTCATTTCAATCTCAGAGGAGCCTTTCACTCTTCAGTCTTATTTCTCTAATTTCACACTTATTTGGTTTTTCTGAAGCCTTACCCCAAAAGCAGAAGAGAGAAAAAAAACCCTCCACCAAATAAGAAACAGTATTAATTACCCTCTAATATTTCTCCTTCTGGTCTTTTAGTTAGGGATACTATATTAAGAATTTAATTTAAAGTATTAAATAAACAATATCCCCCTTTAACACTAAATTAGACCCCAAAAAGTATTTTATATAATCAAATTTCTTAACTTAATTTAAATTTCTCTTCAAATCCACAATATAATTCTCTGATTTCAATATTTACACTCCCCTTCTTAATCTAAGTTGTTTATATTAAGTTCCACCCCACTTCAACTCTAAAACACCCTCCTCCCCTTCAATGCCTGCATATATCAGTTATAACCCCCACACAACCTTTCTTCTTTCCTTAATCCCCTCCTGCAAATCAGAGGCTTATCTTTATTCCGTTCCTTACTTTTGTTTATGTTTCTTTACTGTGTTATTGAAGAAGAGTCCGCTTTAATTTTCCTTAACTCAGCCCTCCCTCCAATGTCCAGCTTTCCGGCTTCAGTCCTCCACCGCCTCTCAAAATAGCGCTCCTCTCTATCCCGCATCTTGTCTCTTCCTGTAGTTCCTTTAACCTCCGCGCTTCCGTACTCCCAGTTTCCTGCCTCTCTAGGGGCTTTCTTCTCTATGGTCTTCCTTTCCTCCTCGCGTCACTTCCACTTCCTTGTTTTGGACTCTTCACTTCTCCGATCCCTCCGCCTTCTCCGGCCACTCCTCTCCTTCAACTCTCCTCCTCTCCAGCCTTTGCGTTACCAGTGCTACACCTCCTCCTCACCGCCGAGATTAGCCCAAGGTCAGTCTTTTTCTTTAACACTCCTTTCTTTTGGTGCTCTTTTTTGAGAAAGGGAAAACCCAGCCTCCACTATCACAGCAAAGAAACTGAAAAAAAAGGACCTAAAGTCTTCAGTAGTAAAACCAATGTCTCAATAGTTCAACAGGTAGAGAGTGAACGTTTTGAATTTTCCCCAATTCAACTCAAAAGATATGCAAAGTCCGGTTCTTTCCAGCACCAGCTTCTATAATATCAATGATTTCAGGCATCCAGATCTCCCTCTTTTCTCTCCGCTCACAAGCGATGTAGGGAAGTTGTTACTTGCTGGTCCTCCAGTAAATGACAAACTCTATCAGTCCACAAATATGTTTCCCCACTTTAAAAATTTGGCGGCGCCTCTGTGCGGACTAGCCGCT
>NW_024817251.1:0-2103 GCF_019175285.1 Sceloporus undulatus | reverse complement strand
GAGGCACTGCAATACCAGGTCGATGCGTGGAATGGACGGAGCAAGCTCCTATTCCGTCCCCCAGCTCCAAAGATCCATTTCATATGTATAGTCCTCAAATAGAGGACGTATCAGATATTAAACTGATAAGAACAGATTAAACCTTTTATTAGAGAATATTTAGAAATACAGGTTAACATAGGAACAATAAATAGTACATATCAAGTCCAAAGAATGCAATTATAAATAATATGTATATATATAGTAGTATAATGATATACAAAGAAAGTATAAAGCAAATTTCATTCCTAGGATAGGTTAAATTATTAAAAGTTACTTTAAATAAAATAGAATATACTAAGGAGACCAATAAATATATCTTTTACTTTTAGATCACAAATAGTGAACACTAATATATCCAAACAGTTGCATACTTCAGAAGAGAAAAGAGGCGGAAGAGGAAGAAGGGGGCAGTGAGAGAGAGAAGAGAGAGAATGAAACATCGCTTCCAGGTTTATAATGGTTCCCTCTCTACCAAAAACATAGCTGGTTCCTCATACTGGCGGTGCCCTGAGATATGCTCAATGTAAATGCCATGGGACCATCTAATGGTGAGCACATTTCTGGAGTGCCAAGATGACCTTCTGCCTCAGGAAGAGAGTCAGGAGGAGTTTTGCAGGAGACCACCAGTTGCGTACCATGTTAGTCAACGACCGAGATGGCTTCTTCCTTACCACTGCATCAGGAAAATGCAACTGAGGGCTTGCTGTTACTGCCTTAACAAGAAACACCTATACTGAAGTTCTTCAGAGAGCCCAGGGGAAACTAGTTAATCTCTCAACCTTCCCAGGAAAGCTCCCAAAGTGAAGAAAATCATCCCAGCGAGTAACACCACCCTGAGAATGCCTTCAGACACCGACACTCCAGTTGTCATTGCAGCAGGACACTCGAAAACCTACTGGCCGGCAGTGAAACTGGCTGGCCAAGCTGCATGAAGGGAGAGCCTTTGGGGACCTGGAAACGACGGTCAGCTTTCTGACTGATGAGCTTTCCAAAGGAGCCAGACCAATTGAAAGAATAGCTATCGGACCTAGACAAGGTACTTCTGGAGCGCCAAGAGGACCTTGCAACTACCATCCTAAGGTTAGAAGAAGAAATACAGCAGGCTCTTACGGTCCTCAGGCAGCATTGCGCATCCAAAAACTCTACCGCGTGAAAAGATCAAGAACTGTAAGGGAAGTTCTCAATGGTCCATCTCCACTTTGTACTATTTTCATCAGTCATATGAACATTTTACATCTGTTTTCTACAAGGATGAACAAAGCCAAGTTTCTAGCCCAGCTAATCTCCTTGGGCTGCCTAGAGCTGATGAGGGACTAAACAACATCCTCTTAAGGGAATTCACCCCCCAAGAATGGAGATAAGATTGATGGGGGCTAAGAATACAGCTCCAGGCAAGGATGGCATTGGATCCATTTTACTGAGGAAGTATGATGCTGGCTGCTTAGTTGTAGCAGCCCTCTTTAACCATAGTAAACAACTCTGTCGTACGCAACCAGCTGGAAAAAAGCTATGATCATCCTCATCCATAAGAAGGATGGTGTTATGGACCCTGACAGCTGGCACCCAATTTCTCTTTGTAGTACCATCTACAAGGTTTACTACACAACTTGCATTGCTGCCAGTCACAGATTGGGCCATTGCTGGTCGCATTATCAGCCCTCAACAAAAGGGCTTTATGCCATGCAAGGGCTGCTACGAACATAACTTTATAATATGATTTAAGGGAAAACCTTTATAAAATGCAAAATAGATGGGATTTACCCCATTTACAGTCCCTCAGCAATGGACTGAATAAGGACAATGGCTTCCTGACCCACTACACACATTGCAACACAATCTGACCCCATCCTCAGGGGGGCATTCTACACTCATCAACCCAATACTCATGGCTTCTCCTCATGCTAACCAGATCTGCAGGAGCCAACACTCTTTTTCAGTTTTCTTCCATTAAACACCTGCCCTCCTGTCTGTCCCTGGCTTCCACTCCAACAAAAGCATCTGAGGAAGGAGACTGAACTTTCTTCTTACTTTCTTTCAGTTAGTCTATGATGCTACAAAATG
>NW_024817250.1:0-2103 GCF_019175285.1 Sceloporus undulatus | reverse complement strand
AGTAAGAAATGTCAGAAAATTTCTTAATCTCTACTTGTTGTTGTTGTTGTGTGCCATTAAGTCAGTTTTGACTTTTTATGACTGTATGAATGAGAGACCTTGAAGGACCCTGGTCATCAACAGCCCTGTTAAAGTTTTGCAAACTCAGGCCCTTGCATCCTTGATCGAATCAACCTATCTGTGATATGGTCTCAGTGTTTTCCTACTGCTTTCTACTTTACTGAATATTATCATCTTTTCCAGTAGTCATGTCAATGCATGCATATAGGATAGTCTCAATTTAGTCACCTTGGCTTCCAGGTTGATCTCAGGCTTGATTTGCTCTTAGACCCTTTATTGTCTTTTTGGTGGTCCAGTATATCCATAGGGCTCTCCTCCAGCACTACATTTCAAATGAACTGTTTTTCTTCCTGTTAGTTTACTTCCCTTTTCAGATTTCACAAATGTACAAAGAAATTTGAAATGTTATGTCATAAATGATTCTGACTCATATTTAATCATATATTTTTACAGTTGAGGATCTCATTTAGTCCTTTCATAGATACCCTTTCAAATCCTATCAGAAATCCTAGTCTGATTTCTTTTGATTTATGACTGAGCCCAACTATAGAAAATATTTTACTATTGCAATGTCTTCATCATCTACTCTTACATTATGTAAATAATCGGTAGTCATTATTTTAGTTTTCTTCATATTAATCTGTAACCCTGTTTTTGCATTTTGTTTCTTAATTTCTCAATAGTTGTTCCAAGTCTTTACTATTTTCTGCTATTAATATGTTATCATGTACATATCTTCAACTATTAATATTCCTTCCCAGTTTTCACATCTCCTTCCTCCATGTCTACTTCTACTTTCCTCATGATACATTATGTATATAAGTTATTTTCTTTTTCTTTTTTGGCTACAGATAGTGTCTTTTTGCATTCTCCCTTGATAATGTCCCTGGCTCCAGTTCCGAGTTCTTCTGGTTTCAGTACCTGAGGCTTAGCAATGCAAATCTGTTCTTTATATTGTCTGGCAAGTGTTAGTGAATTACAATAATATGAGTCCAACTTATGCTATCATATCTCAATTTTTTTGGTTACTGTGAAGGTTGGAATTATTTATCAACCACACAATGATCAAAATCCCTCCCAAAGTCACATTTTAGGCAATGCAGCCCCCACATAAGTAGATATTTCTGTTTTTCTGGAAAGCGGGGGGACTTAGCAGAGACTTAGAATCATAGAGTTGGTAGAGACCATGAGGGCCATCCAGGCCAACCCCTGCCATGCAAGAACACAGAATCAAAGCACCTCTGACAGATGGCCTTCCAGCCTCTGTTTAAAAACCTCTAAAGAAGGAGACTCCACCACATTCCCAAGTGAGTGTGTTCCATTGCCAAACAACTTTTACTATCAGGAAAGTTCTTCCTATTGTTTAGGAGAAATCTCTAGCACAGTGATGGCGAACCTATGGCAAATGTGCCAGAGGTGGCACCGAGAGCCCTCTCTGTGGGAACATGTGCCATCACCCCAGCACAGAGTTTGCCAGGGTTTGTTACTAGAAAGCCAAAGGGACATGGCACTTTGCAATAAATAATTGAGTTTTGGGTTGCAGTTTGGGCACTTGGCTTCTAAAAGGTTCTCCATCACTGCTCTAGCTATTTTTCTGTTGGTAGACATTCTGTAAGGATGTCATCTGTTGGCATCTCATGAAGATGTGGATGCCTATCTTGCTGTGTATGCACCTGGGAATGATGAGGCAGTCACAACCCTCTGGGAAAGTGTGGAAGTTGCTTCTTCTTTCCCAAGTGTAAAAGGTGCAGCTTTGTGGCCAATCAGTTGTTACGGAGGATCTGCATGTGGGAGCGCCCATAGCACAGGTGTTGTGCAAGGAAGTATGGGATGCTTTGAAAATGGATTTATGCTGATATAGATGGGGCTTATGACAACATTAAGTGCTCAACAGGAATCTGGCCATCATTATTATTATTATTAACCTTTACAGTGGTACCTCGGGATACGAAATACCCAGGTTACGAAATTTTCGGGATACGAAAAAATCCCATAGGGAATTATTGTTTCGGGTTACGAATGTTTTTTCGGGTTACGAAAAAA
>NW_024817249.1:802-2103 GCF_019175285.1 Sceloporus undulatus | reverse complement strand
ATCAAGGAGGACGAGGAAGAGCATCATGGACAGACTTCAGAGACAGAACAGGGGAGCCTGAG
The DNA here is from genome assembly GCF_019175285.1 of Sceloporus undulatus. Taxonomy (NCBI): domain Eukaryota; kingdom Metazoa; phylum Chordata; class Lepidosauria; order Squamata; family Phrynosomatidae; genus Sceloporus; species Sceloporus undulatus. The sequence goes on along the minus strand of NW_024817249.1, from coordinate 2,041 downwards.
AATTCCACCAGAGGGAACAGTCGCTGCTAAGCCTCTGAGGAGGCGTGTGGTGGTGGTGGGGACTCCTTGCTGAGGGGTACAGAAGCAGTGATTTGTGGGCCTGACAAGATGTCTCGAGAGATGTGTTGTCTCCCCGGGGCAAAGATCTGTGATGTGACAGAGAGCCTGAAAAGACTGGTCAAGCCTACTGACCAGTACCCCTTCCTTTTGGTCCATGTGAGAACCAATGATACTGCAAGACACAGCCTTCAGAACATCAGAAGGGATTACAAGGCTCTTGGTAGGAAGCTGAAGGAAATGAATGCACAAGTTGTCATCTCATCTATTCTGCCAGTTGAAGGGCATGGTCAGAGAAGGGAGAGGAAAATAGTGGATGTGAACAACTGGCTCCACATATGGTGTCGCAGAGAATGATTTGGATTCTTCGTCATGGGCTGTGGTTCCCTGAGAAGGGACTTCTTGCAACAGACGGGTTGCATCTCACGCCAGTTGGAAGAAATGTTTTTGCCAACAGTCTCAAGAATTTGATCAGGAGGGCTTTAAACTGAGTTTCGTGGGGGAGGGAGATAATATTAAGGAAGGCAAAAGGGCTGGAGAAAATAGTCAAACTGACATAGAGGAAACAGGACAAATAGTGCAAGGACCCAACAGTGGGAGGCAAAAAAACTGGCACAGGCAGCAAGTAAAGGGGACCCATGGTCTGTGATGTCTCTACACTAATGCATAGAGCATGGGAAATAAGCAAGATGAACTCGAACTCCATACAACAAAGCAAATATGATATAATAAGCATCACTGAAACCTGATGGGATGAGTCTCATAAGTGGAATGTTCAAATAGAGGGGTATAACCTTTTTAAGAGAAATAGGCCAAACAGGAAAGGAGGAGGAATAGCACTATATGTCAGAGATGTTTACACCAGTGAAGAGATCCAGGACATCAATCATGGAAGCCAGGTGGAGAGCATCTGGATAAAAATTAAAGGGCAAAGGAAACAACAAGGCTGTTATGGTGGGAGTCTACTACAGACCCCCTCAGTCGGATGGAGGAATTGGATGATGCCTTTCTAGAACAGATGACTACACACTCAGAAAGGAGAGATGTAGTAGTGATGTGTGACTTCAACTATCCTGATGTTTGCTGGAATTCAAACTCAGCCAAATCCTCAAGGTCTAGCAAATTCCTCACTTGCCTCGAAGACAATTTCATGGTCCAAAAGGTGGAAGAGGCAACAAGGGG
>NW_024817249.1:0-702 GCF_019175285.1 Sceloporus undulatus | reverse complement strand
TCGAAGACAATTTCATGGTCCAAAAGGTGGAAGAGGCAACAAGGGGGTCAGCTATTTTAGATCTGATCTTAACCAACAAGGATGACTTGGTTAATGGGGTGCAAGTGGTGGGATTATTAGGTGGAAGTGACCATGTTCTCCTGGAGTTTGTAATACAGTGGAAAGGAGAAGCCAGGCATAGTCAGACACGCATCCTAGACTTTAGGAGAGCTGATTTTAGTAAACTTAGGCCCGTTACAGACCGCCCAAAAGGGGTGGTCTTGGGCCGCTGCTGTTTGCTCCATGAGGGAGCCGCAGCAGCCAAACCGCGCTACTCCCTCACGGAGCAAAAAAGGAGCGCACAAATCGCGCTCCTTCCAGGAACCCAGAAGAGACGTCACAAGTGCCAAAGCGCGCACTCATGACGTCTCTTCCAGGTTGGGACGTGCGGACACAGAGCGTCTACTACATCAAGATGGCGGTGCCCATCTGTATAGGGCGCCGCTATCTTGATGTATCGGTTACGCGCGAGGGGCAAGGTGTGTCCGGAAGCACCGCCCCTCGTGCGTAATCACAGCGCGAGGACGGCGCCTCTTAGGCCCGTCTGTAATGTGCCTTAGATAAATACTGGGGTTGATCCCATGGTCAGGAATACTAAAAGAGAAAGGAGTTAAAAATGGATGGGAGTTTCTTAAAAGGGAGATACTGAAGGCACAATTTCAA
>NW_024817248.1:0-2103 GCF_019175285.1 Sceloporus undulatus | reverse complement strand
CCTTCCTTCCTTCCTTCCTTCCTTCCTTCCAAAATGGAGGGGCAGAGGCACAAAGGGACACACTTCTTTCCTTTTGGCCCAAGGAGCCTGGCCTCCTTCTGACTGGAGCCTCAGGAGAGAAAGAGAAGCCTCTGTTCAACTGAGGTCTCAGAGAAGGTTCCGGAACATTATTCCCCACAATCTCAAGCAGCACAAAATGGCCGCTGGAACACAAAATGGCCAGGGATGGTGGGAGGGACTGGGATTCCAGCCAATCAGTTCCAGGGATAGTGGGAGGGACTGGGATTCCAGAACACAAAATGGCCACTGGGATACAAAATGGCTGCCCCAGCCTCATCCCTTGGCAGTTGGCAGTTTGAGGCTTTCAGGGAGTCCAAATTGGCGGATGAAAGGGCCCCAAAGTCAGAAGAGATGCTAAATAGGATTTCCAAACCTGGACAACACCTAGACATTTTCCTGATGCTATTGGAAGAAGGAAACGGACCCCCTCCTTAATAATAATCAATAGTGAAAGATATTGATATTAATATTAATAGTGCCCATTGTCCACAACCCAGCTCAGGTCTTGACCGCTCAGAGAGGCCAGTCCAGCTGCTTGTGACCCTCCGTCCGTCCATCCGTCCTCCTTTCCTTCTGCATTCCTCCTCTTTTCCCTGGCATCAGCCCCTTTCCCAAGAAGGTTGCATCCGCAGTATAGAAATAAGGCACTTTGACACTGCTTTAACTGCTCAGTGCTATGGAATCCTGGGATTTTACCTTTGGACACTTAGCCTTCTCTTCCAGAGAGCTCTCATGCCACAACAAACTACAAATCCCAGGATTCCATAGGATGGAGCCAGGACAGTTAAAGCGGTTTCAAACCAGATGATTTCTGTAGTGCAGATACCGCCTAAGTCAGTTGTAAAAGGATAGAAGTACCCAAGTCAAATTTTTATCCTGTTAAAAATGGTTTTGCTTTTTTAAAATATAAGCAGTTTGTTTTTCTGTCTAATCCTTATTCTTCTAGTTGTTGTTTCTTTGTATGTTGGTTTGTTTCATTCTTGATAATATGAGTTATTCTGGTCAGTCTCCTTCCTTCTTGCCTGAAAGTCTATTAATAAGAAAACTGGGGAGTCTTTTTAAACTTTCCAGAGCCACTTTTGGCCTTTTTTGGGGGACTAACCTCCTCTTAGAACCCAAAGCACTATGTTTCTGAATAATAAGAATAAGGCTTGTATTAAAACTATCCTCCCCATTTATGACCCCTTTAAAACCCATGTTCCCCAGGACTGGAGGAGCAGGGCTGTGTAATAAGGAAACCCTCTCAGAAAAGAGACACAAAAGACACACAAAGGGACACACTTTCTTCCTTTTGGAGCCTGGCCTCCTTCTCTCTCTGGAGCCTCAGGAGAGAAAGAGAGGCCTCTGTTCAACTGAGGCCTCAGAGAAGGTTCTGGAGCATTATTCCCCACAGTCACAAGCAGCACAAAATGGCTGCTAGAATACAAAATGGCCACCAGAACACAAAATGGCTGCAAGAACACAAAATGGCTGCCAGAACATAAATAGCAGCCAGAACACAAAATGGTCGCTGTACCACAAAATGGCTGCTGGAACACAAAATTGCTGCCAGAACACAAAATGGTCGCTGGAACACAAAATGGCCCCTGGGACAAAAAATGGTTACTGTTGTCTGAGCGCTTGGCAGTTGTCACTTTGAGGCCTTCAGGGGAGAGAGATTGAAATTGAGGGGAAGAGTAGAAGGAGGTCCTGGAGGGAGGGGGCCTTGGGAGATATAGGGCCTTCCTGAGATATTTGGGGTTCGCTTCCTAACAAAGGGGTTTTGGCCTCATAATGGATTTGGGGCAAACTGGACCTGAAAGGCAGTATTTCCTGGACTGAATCTTCCAGCATCCACATGGCCAGAGAGAGGAGGAATCCTGCCCTGCAGTAAGGCCCCTCCAATCCCTCTGAACCCAGGACTACAACTCCCACGTCTATCTGACCAGACACATTGACAATATCTTTCTTTCTTTCTTTCTTTCTTTCTCTCTCTCTCTCTCCCTCTTTCTTTCTTTCTTTCTTTCTTTCTTTCTTTCTACCTAGCTGCTTTGTGTTAGTGAT
>NW_024817247.1:0-2103 GCF_019175285.1 Sceloporus undulatus | reverse complement strand
GAGAGATAATGTTTTAAAGAAAGCTTTTCCTCTGCTTTGGTTTTGTGGAAAAATACCTAATGTATAGCATTTCCCACCTTGGCAGGGGATGGGGTCAGATCAGTGGGGTCCCTAGGGACTGTAGGCCCCATGACCTCTCAGCAAATCTATGGGAGACGCTGCCTCAAAGAGCATTTGAGGAGTCTCTGGCTGGATGGCCATCTCTTCGGAGGACTTGGAGGGCAGAATGCATTGGAGGAGTCTCTGGCTGGATGGCCATCACTTCGGAGGACTTGGAGGGCAGAATGGGGCTGACTGTTTGGCCCTTGGGGCTCCCTTCCAGCTCTAGGAGCCTACGAAGCCTACCTTACAAGGCTGTTGTGGGAGTTAACACAAGACAATTACTACACAAGAATGGCCACCTTTTAGCAGTTTACAATAAAAAAAATCCATACAATACAATAAAAACATGTTTCATGATATCCCAAACCCTTCCTAACCCTCCCATCCAAAATAAAATACCATTAAATTACTGGACAGTTATAAAAACAGTTATTAAAAACATGGATAGTAGCCAAAGCCCAAATGTTTGTGAAGAATAATAATAAGGCTTGTATTAAAATTATCCTCTCAATTTCTGATCTCTTTTAAAACCCATGTTCCCCAGAAGGAGCACAACTGTATGAGACACACAAAAGACACACAACGGGACACACTTCCTTCCTTTTGGCCCAAGGAGCCTGGCCTCCTTCTCTCTCTGGAGCCTCAGGAGAGAAAGAGAGACCTCTGTTCAACTGAGGCCTCAGAGAAGGTTCTGGAACAATATTCCCCACAATCACAAGCAGCACAAAATGGCTGCCAGAACACAAAATGGCCACTGGAACACAAAATGGTTTCCAGAACACAAAATGGCACTTGGCAGTTGTCAGTTTGAGGCCTTCAGGGGGAGAGAAAGAGAGAGAGAGAGAGAGAGAGAGAGAGAGAGACTGAGGGGAAGAGAGGAAGGAGGTCCTGGAGGGAGGGGGTCTTGGGAGATAGAGAGCCTTCCTGAGATATTTGGGGTTCACTAACTAACAAAGGGGTTTCTGGCTTCATAAAGGATTTGGGGCAAACGGGATCTGAAAGACAGTAGTAGCCTTTTCTCTTGCCAATGGGATTTGCAGTGTATTTCCTGGACTTGATCTCCCAGCATCCACAGGGCCAGAGAGAGGAGGGTCCTGCCCTGCAGTAAGGCCCCTCCAATCCCTCTGAACCAAGGACTACAACTGACATGTCTGTCTGCGTTTCTTTATTTCATTATCCCTATCTGTCTTGTGAGGTGTGATTAAGCCCTGTTAGTGGTGTTACTCCTCTTGTTGTTGTTGTGTGCCTCCTAGTTGTATCTGACTTATGGCAACCCTAAGGGAAGTCCTTCATGAGCTTTTCTTGGCAAGATTTGTTCAGAAGTGGTTTTGCAAGTGCCTCCTTCTGAGGCTGAGAGAGTGTGACCTCTTGCCTAAGGTCACTCAGTGGGTTTCTGTGGCCAAGAGGACATTCAAACCCTGGTCTCCAGGGTTATAGTCCAGTGCTCCATCCACTAAACCACACTGTCTCTTTCTTGAGGCTTTGTAGTTTTTTGTGGTGAGGCTCCAAATCATTGCCGACTTCTGGGGAGCATCTCCGGGAGTTTTCTTGGCAAGAGCTGTTCAGAGGAGGTTTGCCATTGCCTTTCCCTGAGGCTGAGAGAGTGTGACTTCTTGCCCAAGGGACCCAGATGGTTTCATGGAGGAGTGGGGCACTGGACCCTGGCCTCCAGAGTTTTAACCCAACACTTAAACCACTGCACCACACTGCCTCCCGTTCCCATGTACATCCTGGGAAATAATTGCAGACTTTCTTCTGTTCTTCATGTGTGTCTTCAAGTCGTTTCCAACTTATGGCAACCGTAAAGCAACCTTATCATGGGGTTTCCTTGGCAGGTTTCTTCAGAGAGGGATTGCCATTGCCATCTTCTGAGGCTGAGAGAGTGTGACTTGCCAAGAGTCACCTAAGTCCACTGCAGTAATAATCCAATCTGAGACTGCTTTAACTCCCCCTGGCTCAGTGCTAGGGAATTCTGGGAAATGTAGTTTTGTGAGATATTGC
>NW_024817246.1:0-2104 GCF_019175285.1 Sceloporus undulatus | reverse complement strand
CCAGCTCTGCACCTTGGGCTCCATTGCAGTTTCCTCAAAGGAAGAAAGGAGGGAAGGAAGGAAGGGGAGGCTGCTGAAGCCCCGGCACATACTTTCCTTTCCTGCCATGTCCTCCAGAGGAATAAGCAGCAGCATCTAGGCCCTGGCAATCCCTGCGCATGCTGAGGAGGGGCCTTTGGGGCATCGATGCATGCACAGTCTCAGCCCCTGAAGTCATTGCTGCTTTCACAGTCTGTTCTAAATGAGTGAGGGAAGTGGGGAGAGCCCTTGTTCATTCAGAGGAATGGCAGGAGGTTCTTCTGGGGGACCCTTGGGGGGTTATAAGAAGTAAGGAAGCCCCTCTTTCCCCCCTAAAGTAAGGCAGGGGGCCTGGCAGGCCTCCTCTCCCTCTTTTCTTCTCTGCTCCCTTCTCAGGGGATTCCTTGGGACCCAGGTATTTGGGGGGTTATTATGAGAAGAGAGGGCAAGGGGGGACCCTTGGAGGGAGGTATAACCATGGAGGGGAGGGGGATCCAAAGGCAAAAAGGGCTTTGGAGACCCTCCCTTCTGATGCCTCATTTGGGGAAGAGTTTTAATTAATAATAATAATAATAATAATAATAATAATAATAATAATAATAATAATAATAATAAAAAAGCTTTATTTATATCCCGCTTTTCCAACAACATCAAAGTGGTTTACAGATTCAGTCAAAATGTATATATCACATCATGGCACAATATAATTACAATTACAATAATTTTTTTTAAAAAACAACAACATATAAAACAGTCAAAGAGTCTATCGGTCGTAATTAAACATCTCCAGGTAAAACTTCTATTAGGGAGTAGTTTTCTTTATCAAGCGTCAGGAGGGTATGCTAGCCGGAAGAGATGAGTTTTTAACGCCTTCTTAAAGGCATCCAGGGTAGAGCTAAGTCGAATCTCTTCTGGGAGTTGATTCCAATACGTAGGAGCTGTCGCTGTAAATGCTCTTTGGTGCGTGGCTGCTACTCTCACCTTGGGGTACTCGAGTAAGTGCTTCCCTGTTGTTCTGAGAGTGTGGGGTGAATTGTGTGGGGGAGAGGCGTTCCCTCAAGTCACTTGGGACCGAGCCATGTACGGCTTTATAGGTAATCACCAACACTTTGAATTGAGCCTGGAAGCTAATTGGCAGCCAGTGAAGAGATCTTAATACAGGTGTTATATGGTCTGACCTGGAAGTTCCAGTGACCAATCTGGTTGCAGCAGTTTGAACTAGCTGAAGCTTCCGAACCTGGTACAAAGGTAGCCCCATGTAGAGCGCACTACAGAAATCCAAACGAAAGGTTACCAGTGTGTGTACTACTGTTTCAAGGTCCTTTCGGTCCAGGCAGGGACACAGTTGGCGTATCAGCCGAAGCTGGTACCAAGCACTCCTGGCCATAGCATCCACTTGGCGATGATAACTGTAAGGATGAGTCCAGGAGTACTCCCAGACTGCAAACTCTGTCCTTTAGGGGAAGTGTGACCCCATCCAGGACTGGGTGACAAATTCCACTGTCTGGACTTGAGGTACCTATCACGAGTACCTCTGTTTTCTCTGGATTCAACTTGAGTTTGTTTTCCCTCATCCATCCATCCCATTATTGACTCTAGACAGGCATCCAGAGGAGAGGTGCCATCCTTAGTCACTGTATCCGTTGGAGACATGGAGAGATAGATCTGGGTGTCATCAGTGTACTGATAACATCGTGCTCCATGTTTCCGGATGATCTGTCCCAGCGGTTTCATGTAAATATTAAACAGCATGGGGGAACAGAATGATGCCCTGGGGGACGCCAGATGTCAGCTCTCTTTTCCGAGAGCAGCTGTTCCCCAGCCCCACCATCTGGAATCTTCCTGAGAGATAGAAACAGAGCCACTGGAGCGCAGTGCCCCCGATACACAACTCTCTCAGGCCTTCCAGAAGGATACCATGGTCGATGGTATCGAAGGCCGCTGAGATGTCCAAGAGCACCAACAGGGTCACACTTCCCCTGTTGATACCCAAATGAAGATCATCAACTAAGGCGACCATGGCAGTCCATATCCCGCCTTGAAGCCAGTTTGAAATAGGTCCAGATAATCGGTTTCGTCCAAGACA
>NW_024817245.1:0-2104 GCF_019175285.1 Sceloporus undulatus | reverse complement strand
ATGGGCCATTAAGAAGCGGGCTTGGCGACCCGGGGTGCAAGGTGTTTGGGTTGATCCGCTAGCAGCTGAGTTCCCAGTTTGCTCTCCTGGAGAGCGCCCTCCTGGAGCCCATCTGTCAAAGAAGATACGTAACAACATTCTTCGAGGTTGCTACGTTGATGTTTTCACCTTGCTGCAACCTAAAGGAAAGGAGGCGGTTGCAGTCACTTCATCTAAAAAGAACAGGCATGAGCCTAAGGTTGCTCCGGCTGAGCCTACTTTTTCTAATTGGTTGGAGGGTTTTACCATCTTTGCGGCTGTAGTCTCTATGGCGTTCCCTGAGCGTGCATGGCATTTGCTTAGCCATCTTTTGAATGTTCAGCGCGCCAGGGCTTTCGCTGGAGATGCAGCTGCTATTTCCTATGATGCTGCATTTCGCCAACATGCCTCACAGAACTCTCGGGAACGTTGGGACCTTCTTCATCACGAGATTTGGCTCTTGGAAGTGGGCACATCTGTGAGGCTCAAGGGCTCTCAAAAAGGGCCTGCAAAAAAGGACTCCAAGTTTCTGTCTTGTTGGGATTACAATTCTAGTCGTTGTACCCGTGTTAATTGTAAATATGAACATTGTTGTGCTATTTGTAGAGGGTCCCACCCTAAAACTTCTTGTTCCCGTCCGGCTCAAGCTTCCCAGCCCTTTCGAGGCGGGCGCCCTGCTTCTTCAACCACCGGAAAAGGCAATGGGGCCGGGGGGCCGAGTGCCGGTCAAGCAGGGAGCCAAAAATAATTCGGTTGTTCCCACTCAGGAATTTTCGTTAGCCTTTTCTCCGGTAAATCCCAAGGCTCTTATTCCACTGTTGCAAGCTTATCCTAATAAGCAAGCTGCATCTTATTTGGCCAATGGTTTTCTATATGGGTTTAGGATTCCCGTTTCTGGTCACTTGTCACATCAGTTTCCTAGGAACTTGTTATCTGCCAGATCCATGCCTGACGTACTCCGTTTAAAGATCAATAAGGAGATCCAGGCTGGGCGGGTTGCTGGCCCATTCCCTTCACCTCCTGTTGATAATTTGCATATCTCCCCTCTGGGTGTTGTGCCCAAGAAAGCTCCTGGGGAGTTCAGGATAATTCATCATCTTTCTCACCCCCCTGGGTCTTCTGTCAATGATGCCATTCCCGATGAGCTCTGCTCAGTTAAATACGCTTCTTTTGATCACGCAGTTCGCTTGGTCAGGTCCTGCGGCACAGGTGCACTTATGGCCAAGTGCGACATTCAGTCAGCTTTTAGACTCCTTCCGGTTCATCCGGATGATTTTCAATTTCTTGGTTTCCAATTCGAGGGCCAATTCTACTTTGACAAGGCTATGCCTATGGGCTGCTCCATCAGCTGCTCAGCCTTTGAAACCTTTAGCACCTTTTTGGAGTGGGAGCTAAAGCGTAGGGCGTCTTCTGCTTTGGTTACACATTATCTGGATGATTTTATGTTTGTTGGCCCAGCTAATTCTACCATGTGTCAGGATTTATTAACTACATTTTCTTCCCTAGCTGCGGAAATTGGGGTTCCGCTTGTGGCTGACAAGACAGAGGGTCCAGCTAATGCTATGTCCTTTCTAGGCATTCAGTTAGATTCGGTCAATGGTTGTTCTTCTTTACCTCTTTCAAAAATTGGTGTGCTGTGTGAACTTTTGGAACATGCCCTTCAGGCTCCCAAGCTTACGTTAAAGCAGGTCCAGTCCCTGCTGGGACATCTTAATTTTGCATGCAAGGTGGTGGCCCCTGGCAGGGCCTTTTGTGCTAGATTAGCCAGATCTTTAACTGGTCCACGGCTGCCTCACCATCACATTAGGATCTCAAAAGGGGTTAAGGATGACCTTCGCATTTGGCTTCATTTTCTCAAAAGTTTCAACGGTATTGCCATTTGGCAGAGAACCTGGCACATTAATGATTCTTTGCAGGTTCATTCAGATGCAGCTGGGAGCATTGGTTTTGGTTTATTTTTCAATGGCCACTGGTGTGCTGAGCGCTGGCCTGAGGCCTGGCAAGGGTCAGACATTCTCAGGGATCTGGCATTCTTGGAATTTTTTCCCATTGTTGTGGCCATTCACATTTGGTGCTCTCAATTTTC
>NW_024817244.1:0-2104 GCF_019175285.1 Sceloporus undulatus | reverse complement strand
CTTCCGAGGAAAACATTTCCCACAATGCTGGCATTTGTATGGCTTCTCTCCTGTGTGGATTCTCTGATGTTTAACTAGGTGTGACCTCCAAGAAAAACATTTCCCACAATGCTGGCATTTGTATGGCTTCTCTCCTGTGTGGACTCTCTGATGTCTCACCAAGACTAACTTCCAAGAAAAACCTTTCCCACAATGCTGACATTTGTACGGCTTCTGTCCGGTGTGGACTCTCCTATGCATGACAAGGACTGACTTGTAAGCAAAACGTTTCCTACAATGCTGGCATTTCTGTGACTTCTTTCTTCTGTAAAGATCCCACAAGCGGGAAAGGGCACAGCAGTTTGCTTTTGCCTCAGACTCCTAGCAAAGGAAAGTCCCTGCCCTTTGCTTTCTTCTCCTCTCCCAACTTTTGAGTGGATGGGGTGCAAACACCTTTCCACGCTTTATGCAGAAATTGAAGTGACTGAAAAAGGGGGAAAGTAGTAGTAGGAGAGAGCAACTGGGACATTTTTAAAAGCCCCTGAAAAAGTGGGGTGACAGAGGATTAACCAGGACTGTCTCTGCCAAACTCCAACAGTATTTTATTTGCTTCCTTTCATAAATTGGCCCAGCAGTGGCACAGATGAAGCTAATAGGATAGTGACTCACCAAAGGCTTGTTGTACCTCGGCATCCTCTTTCTGTTGGTGCCCAACTTCCTCTGCTTGGCCTCTCTGTCAGCCATCAGGTCGGCAGGGGTCCTGGTGGCCCTAAACCTGGGTCACTTCCAGCAAGAGAGGCCCCAAAGCCGTGTAGAAGGAGGCCGAGATGAAGGTCCTGAGAAAAGGGACCAGGGTTAGGATTGGCTTGGTAAGAAACCCTGCAGCACTCAAAGACACAGAGAACAGCATCCTGCTGGTGACACACGCAGGTGACATATGCCTCCTTTGGGCTGATACAGAGGTGGGCATCCCCTTCCTCCTTCTGCACCACACAAAGCTCCCCAGACCTGGCATAGATTCACTACAGCTCCCCTACACAACAGATACTCCATGCCTTCTTAGAGTGGTGGGGGATTAGGGGATGAGGAATTGGAGAGGGTCCTGGTTATGTCCCCGTAGCCAGATGTGAAATGAGTGCATCATTTGTTGAAACCTCCTGACCTCCCCTGTGGCTCTCAGAGGAAGATGTCTTCATTTTGCTTCTGGCTACATAAACACAGCTGGATGCTTCTCTAATACCTCACACCAAACACTCTCACCAGGCATGGAATGGCCATGCGGGATGGCTCCCAGAACTCTATGGCAGGACCTGTGTCAGTGAATGGCCAGTGAATGGGGCATAGACAATTCTGTTGGGTCAGGCTTTCTGGCCTGGTGGCCTCTCATTCTCCCAGTGGTCAAACCAGTTGCCCTCCATCCCCCAGGGAGGCCCCCAGTCAAGCAGAGCAGGAAAGGAGCGTTTTCTTCTCTGGTTGCCCCCCTTCCATGGGATCCAGCCCTTCCCCCAAGATTGGGGGCACCAGGGAATTGAGTTGATGGGAAGGGAAGACCCAATTCCCATGGCAGCCTTCTGCATGCAGAGAAACTACAATTCTGAGAGTGTCTCTGCCCATGTGGAGAGTGCCTATTTTCCTCACTGTTGCCTGGCCATCTTGGCTTGGGAATGTCCAGTTCTAGCCACATGCAGGATTAAATCGTAGCCTGTATCCTATCCTATACTCAAAGCCTCCTTTGAGGCCGTTCTTCCTTCCTCCCATGGCCCCCTTTCCCTCCTCCGACTCTCTCCTTCCTGACCCCCCACTAGGCCTCCCCCCACAACCGCCATTCCTCTCCTGGAAATGGGAACTGGGGGCTCTTCTTCTGTCCCTCCAAACTCCAGGCTCAAGCCTTTCCCTGCCCCCCTCTTGCCCTTCGGAGGACGGAGCGGAGGACTGGAGTCCTTCTGGGGGGGACCTAAATCATGCAGACCCCCTGCTCCTTCCCTCAGGCTCCATCGCTAAGAGCATCCATTAAAGAGCATTAAAGGAGCATAGAGTTGGAATAGACCACATGACAAATGGCAATGGAGGGCAGAACATGACACCTAGGAAACTAGTCCTCTGAGTCCCAGCCATAGTAACTCCT
>NW_024817243.1:0-2104 GCF_019175285.1 Sceloporus undulatus | reverse complement strand
AAGTGACATTGGGCATCATGCGGTCCAGCTTTGCAAGGATTTCTTCTGTTTCTTCATTCTTTTTTGCCCTCTCCATTTCAATTTGGATTGGGAGTCCGTCTTTCGGAGGCCGATTTCTGCTCCTGCCATCTTTGACGTAAGGATTTATAAAGGATTTATATAGTTACATTCATGTTACTGCAATCATTAAAGTCCAATGAATTAAAATTAAATAAATAATTAATTGCATTCAATCAATTAGAAACTAATGAATTGAATTAAATTTTAAGTGAATTCAAATTTAATTAGCTTTTTCTTTTAGTTAGTCAATGAAATTTGTTCTTAGTCTTAACACCATGAGAGCAGTGAGGAGCAATGGTTTTGGTGAGTCACACACTCTCAACCCCCAAATATCCAGTGATAGAGTCACTGTAAGTTGGAAATGACTTGAAAGCACACAACAACAAATGAAGAACATCCTAAAAATATGGAACATTTTGATAAGCCCCTACATTATAATGTACATTTTCCAGTACTTTTACAAGCTGTGGCCTAAATCTTGTTCCTACTTTTAACTACAGTGAAGCCATTATGTGCAGAATGGTTTGAGTGTTGGACTACGACTCTGGAAACCAGGGTCCAATTCTCCACTTGTCCATAAAACCCATTGAGAGGCCTTGGGCAAGTCACAGTCTCTCAGCCTCAGAGGACAGCAATAGCACACCCCCCCCCTCGTGCAAAGCTTGCCAAGAAAACCCTATGATATGGTTGCCATAACTCGGAAAAGACAACAAACAAAAAAGCCATTGACGCAATGAGATTTACCAGTGTTGACTTACCATTCCACAACTGAAAGAATGGGTCTATTCTTGTTACACTTAACCAAGAGCATGCCATCAAATGTTGGTCCTGCAATTTGTTATTTACAGTAAATGTCAAACACTAGATGGCATGTTTATAAAACTTTGGAAAGCCTTACCAAGTTCTGAGATTTGCTGCTCTGTCGCTGTTTGCCTTATGGTACCCCTCGCCTCGGACATGCACTAAAAGTATAACGACAAGGAGACACCATAATTCATGGGGAGAACATATTGTTGCATGTTGTTCCCCTGTCCCTGATTCCAGTCCCAGCATCCCAATTTTGTTTAAAGTCACAGGTAACAGGAACTAGGGGTGCATCCACACTGCAGAAATAAACCAGTTCGGCACCACTTTAACTGCCATGGCTCAATATTACATATTTCTAGGATGTATAATTTTATGAGGTGTTTAGCCTTCCGTGTCAGAGAGCTCAAATGCCCCACCAAACTACAGAATTTCATAACACTGAGACATGGAAGTTAAAGTTCAAGCAGACATGCCAGTTCTGAGTCAAAACCCAAAGCGTTGTTGGGGGGAATACCTTTGCTAGGATGAAGGAAAATGTCTGGGTCAAGGGTGGGCAAAGTGCATCCCAAATGGGGCCACCAAGCCCTTTCTTCAAGTCCAGGGAAAGTAAATGAATAAAAATTGGTAGAAAAATTCAGATTTGTCCCAAACAAGGCTCCAAAAATGTGGCACTTTGGCTAGATTTGGCCCTTCTCCCAAAACTCACCCAAGCTAGTGACAAATCGTCTGAAAGCAAGACTAATATGACCATTGTGCCACTTTGAGGTTGCCACGAATGTGCCAATGTGGCCAAAGTAGGGTGAAAAGTGGCCTCCTGACTTCTAGCATAGTTTCCCACCAGTAGATATTAAAATAACTCAAGATCACACTTTTTGAAGTACAATTTTCATAATAAATTATGCTGGCTGGGGGATTCTGGAGGTTATAATCCCAACATTTTACTTTCCCAAGATGAGCAAATGATTTGTCTCTAGTTCACCGAGGTGTGATTCCTACCTCACATCGGTTTCTCTGCAAACTATAGCTGATGAACACAATCACACCAAGCGCAAGGGCTGCGAAAAGGCACTTCCATGTGAAATGGTGGCCCTTAAAGCACTTGAGGCCCCCTCTCTGAAAGAAATAGAGCCCCAAAGTGTGCAGAAGTCTCTTTCCAGCACCTTTGACTGCAAACCTGTCACAACCCAAGGACACAAGACAAACAAAATAGCAATATTTTGCATTAGGATCATAGTCC
>NW_024817242.1:0-2104 GCF_019175285.1 Sceloporus undulatus | reverse complement strand
CATGCTGTTCTCTGTGTTTTTGAGTGATGCAGGGTTTCTTGACAAACTAAGCCTAACCCTAGTCTCTTTTCTCAGGAACTTCATCTCGGCCTCCTTGAACACAGCTTTGGGGCATATTTTGCTGGAGGAGACCCAAGTGCAGGGCCACCAGGACCCCCCCCCCCTTCCCACCTAATGGGCAACACAGAGGCCAAGCAGAGAGAGTTGGGCTCCAAGAGAAAGAGGCTGTCGAAGTACAACTCTTTGGTGAGTCGCCATCCTGACTATTAATTTTATTTGTGTCACTGCTGGGTCAACTCATGAAAGCAAGTGGAGAACATATTGTTCCAATTTGGCAGAGAAAGTCCTGGTTTATCCACTGTCACACCACTTTTTCAGGAGCTTTCAAAAAATGTCCTGGTTTCTCTCTCCTCCTCCCACTTTCCCCCCTCTCCTCTGCTCTCTTGGGTTGCTGCAAAGTGACTTCCAAGGGGTTTGGACCCCATCAACTCAAAAAGGGGGAGAGGAGAGAAGTTGCCAGGGTCTTCCCTTGCCAGGAGGTAGAGGCAAAACCAAACTGCTGTGCCCTTCCTAGCTAGTGTGATCTTCCTCCTAAACAACTTTGCCCATACTCACCACCTTTTGGTGTTGCTTGTCCACATGTGCCTTGCTTTTCCTGTCTGTGAAATGTAGAGGATATGGGAGACCATCTCTGGATCTAAATTGGGGGTGGCCCCAGTGGCCCTCAACTCCAGAGTGCTCCCCAGAACTGTATCCCAGCCATGGCCTAAATTATATTTTTTATTATATTGTATATTATATTGAAAGGATTCAAGACAACCTGATCTTGCAGTAGCTTTTTGTTTGCTAACAGAATGTAAAGTTTATTTCCTGGACTGAATTCTGAAGTGATGACATAATATTAGATGCACCATGTG
The DNA here is from genome assembly GCF_019175285.1 of Sceloporus undulatus. NCBI lineage: Eukaryota > Metazoa > Chordata > Lepidosauria > Squamata > Phrynosomatidae > Sceloporus > Sceloporus undulatus. The sequence goes on along the minus strand of NW_024817242.1, from coordinate 1,187 downwards.
CTTTCCTCCCCTTTTGTTTAGACACTCTCTGGATGAGGGCTATTTTCTATTTCAGGTGACCTTTGCAGATGTGGCAGTATATTTCACCGAGGATGAATGGAATCTGTTGACGAAGAAACAGAAACTTTTGTACAATTATGTAATGATGTACAATTATGAGAATGTGGCTTCTGTAGGTAAGGAACCTGAATCCATTGCTCTTTCTATAAAGATTGAGGGCCCTTTCATACTATATTATCATTTTGCTATGGTTCCACTAGAATTATAGAGTCATAGAGTTGGAATAGACCACAAGGGCCATCCAGTTCAACCCCCTTCTGCCATGCAGGAATACACATTCAAATCACCCCCAAGAGATGGCCATCCAGCCTCTCTTTAAAGACCTCCAAAGAAGAGGACTCTACCAGACTCTAAGGGAGTATATTCCACTGTCACGAAGTTCCTCCCAATGTTTAGGTGGACCCTCTTTCCCTGTGTCTTGCATCCATTGTGGTGTCTCCTTTTCTCTGTGTCAGCAAAAAGCAAGCCTTCTCCTTGTGCAGCATGACATCCTTTCAAATATTTAAACATGGATATCATATCCACTCTTTATCTTCTTTTCTCCAGGCTAAACATAACCAGTTCTATAAGCTGCTCCTCATAGAGCATTATGGTTTCCAGACCCTTCATCACTTTGGTTGCCCTCCTTTGACATGCTCCAATTTGTCAACATCCTTTTTGAATTGTGGGGTCCAGAACTGGACACAGGATTATTCCAAGTGAGGCCTGACCAAAGCAAAATAGAGAGGCACTATTACTTCCCTTGATGTAGAAACCATTCTTGTATTGATGCAGCCTAGAATCACATGGGCCTTTGTAGCTGCAGCATCAGACTGATGCCCCATGTTCAGCTTGTGGTCTACTAGGAGTCCTAGATCCCTTTCAAGCACAGTTTAATTGTGATAGCAACATCCTATAGAATATTTGAATTTGTACTTTAGTGAGGCACTATTGGAGAGACACCAAAGGAGAGGGGCCTTGGGGATTGGGAGGCAGTCATGAACCTGACAGATTTTAAGAACTAGTTTGAGAGAACCTCTGAGAATTGGTTCAAATCTTTGTTTTCAGACAATCTATAAAGCGAGGAAAGAGGGACACAAAACCTGCTTTTTCTTTAATGTTTCTTTTCCTACCTGAGCTTGCTTAGT
>NW_024817241.1:0-2104 GCF_019175285.1 Sceloporus undulatus | reverse complement strand
ATGGGGAATTGGAGAGGGCCCTGGTTTTGTCACCATAGCTAGATGTGAAATGAGTGCATCATAAATAAATAAATAAATAAATCATCTGCTGAAACCTTCAGAGGTTCCCAGTGCTTTTTCCCAGCAAAAGTCCCTTTTCCATTTCTACTATAGAAATAAGGCACTTTGACACCGCTTTAACCGCTCAGTGCTATGGAATCTTGGGATTTTACCTTTGGGACACTTAGCCTTCTCTGCTAGAGAGCTCTCATGCCACAACAAACTACAAATCCCAGGATTTCACAGGATGGAACCAGGAGAGTTAACACACTTTAGAACTGGATTATTTCTGCAGTGCAGTTACAGCCTGAGTCGGTTGTAAAAGGGTAGAAGCACCCATGTCTTGTTTTTACCGTCTTAATAATGGGCTTCCTTTAAAAAGATAAGTAGTTTGTTTTAGTCTCTAATCCTTATTCTTTTTGTTGTCATTTGTTTCATTCTTGGTAATATGAGTTATTCTGGTCTGTCTCCTTCCTTCTTGCCTGAAAATCTATTAATAAGGAAACTGGGGAGACTTTTAAAACCTCCCAAAGGAGCCACTTTTGGCCTTGTTTGGGGGACTAGCCTCCTCTTAGAAGCCAAAGCCCAATGTTTGTGAAGAAGAAGAATAAGGCTTGTATTAAAACTATCCTCCCCAATTCTGATCCCTTTTAAAACCCATCTTCCACAGAAGGAGCAGAGCTGTGTTATAAGAAAACCCTTTCAGAAAAGACACACAAAAGACACACAAAGAGACACACTTCCTTCCTTTTGGCCCAAGGAGCCTGGCCTCCTCCTGACTCTGGAGCCTCAGGAGAGAAAGAGAAGCCTCTGTTCAACTGAGGCCTCAGAGAAGGTTCTGGAATAATATTCCCCACAGTCACAAGTAGCACAAAATGGTCGCTGGAACACAAAATGGCCACTAGAACACAAAATGGCCACCAGAACACAAAATGGCCGCCAGAACACAAAATGGCCACTAGAACACAAAATGGCCGCCAGAACACAAAATGGCCACCTCCACCTCAGTGTTTGGCAGTTGGAGGCCTCAGCGCAGCAGTGAAGTCTACCACTTCCAGGCCTTGTCCCTCTGCTGCCTCCCCACTCCCCACTCCTCTCTCTCTCTCTCTCTCTCTCTCTCTCTCTCTTTTTCCTTCCTTCCTTGTATCTATCTGTCTCTCCCTGTCCGCTTCTCGCTCTCTCTTCCACGCACAGAGCTAAATAGAGAGGCAGAAGCTCCTCCCCTTCTTCATTCTGGCCAATGGGGGCAGAGGAGCTGGAAGACCCCGCCCCCTGCCCCACCCTCACAGGCTCCTCCTGCAGTTAATATGGAACAAGGCAGGAGGGACTGAGGGACCCTGGAGCACCAGATACACAGACACTGGCCAAAGGCACACGTTCCCAAAGCCTAAGACCCATGAAATGGCAGCCCTATGCAGGGCAGGACCCTCCTCTCTCTGGCCATGTGGATGCTGGGAGCTACAGTCCAGGGAATACACTGTAAATCCCATTGGCAATAGAAAAGGCTACTGCTGCCTTTCAGATCCAGTTTGCCCCCAATTCCTTTATGAGGCCAGAAATCCCTTGGTTAGGAAGCGAACCCCGAATATCTCAGGAAGGCCCTATACCTCCCAAGGCCCCCTCCCTCCAGGACCTCCTTCCTCTCTTCCCTCAGTCTCTCTGTCTCCCCTGAAGGCCTCAAATGTCAATTGCCAAGCGCTCAGGCAGAGGCAGCCATTTTGTGTTCTGGTGGCCATTTTGTTTGCTATTTGTGACTGTGGAGAATGTTCCAGAACCTTCTCTGAGGCCTCAGTTGAATAGAATCATAGAGTTGGAAGAGACCACTAGGGCCATCCAGTCCAACCCCCTGCCATGCAGGAAATCCAAATCAAAGCATCCCTGACAGATGGCCATCCAGCCTCTGTTTAAAGACCTCCAAGGAAGGAGACTCTATCACCCTCCAAGGAAGGAGTGCATTCCACTGTCGAACAGCCCTTACTCTCAGGAAGTTCCTCCTAATGTTCAGGTGGAATCTCTTGTCCTGTAGCTTGCATCCATTGCTTCAGGTCCTAGTCTCTGGAGCAGC
>NW_024817240.1:1671-2104 GCF_019175285.1 Sceloporus undulatus | reverse complement strand
TTCATTCTTTCTCTCCTTCCTGAGATATCTATGCTTGGTGTTTATACATATTTTTGGTAATGCTCCTTCCTTATATACTGTACACATGATAATAGATAATAATAAAGGCTGCACCTACAATGTAGAATCAGTGCTGTTACTTATATACAAATGATTTTTGAATCTATCCTAAATATATGGATCATCACAAATTCTGAATAACTATACAACAGCTTCTCTTACTTAATCCTAAAAACCAAGAATTGACATTTCTCCCAACATGTTACTTAAATATTTCATTACCAGTTCCCAAATATTGATAAGTTTCCCCAGGGTTTTGGGTTTCATGGCTTTTATATGGGGTAGATGTATTAGATAAAGCGTTTTCACTTTTGTATGTTTTTAACCTTAATTTTATACTGTTTTAATGGTCTTATTTTAAATAGGTTTTTTA
>NW_024817240.1:0-1571 GCF_019175285.1 Sceloporus undulatus | reverse complement strand
GTATAAATAAATAAACAAATGCATGAGACATATCCATTTGTCTCTTTCAGCCATTTCCAATAGTTTTAATGACCAATCTTGCACCAAAAGGATTGAACTCTCTTTCCATTTCGGTGCTATTAAGATTCTGGCTACCAATGTCACATAACTCAATATCTTAGCATCTCTGCTGGATGAAGAAGCCAGTGAAGCTTTGAAAGTTTGCACGATGCAAATTTTCCCCATTTTGGGTGGCCAATAAAGGTATATATTTTGTATTGTGGACAAGTCTTGGTTTCCAAATCTTTAATCATCTTCACTCATCCTTTTCTGGAGACATTATTCCAGCTTGTCCGCATCCTCTTGAATCGTGCTGCCCAGAACTGGACACAGGATTCCAGCGGAGGCTTGACCAGAGTAGAATACAGTGGCACTATTACTTCCTATGATCTAGAGTCCTGCTGATTCAGCCTGGAATCATATTAGCTTTTCTGCCTGCTACTCCACACTGTTGACACGTTTAGCTTGGTGTCTATAAGGCCCCAAGATCTGTTTCACATGTGCTCCTTTCAAGCAAGGTGTCACCATCCTAAGCTGAGCCTGTCATACTTTGGACATGCCATGATAAGACCAGAATCACTAGAAAAAGACAATAAAGCTTGGCAAGGTAGACCACAGGAGCCAGGGTGGAGTAATGGACTTCTCCTCCCCTTCCTCTGGCCTCCAGTTGTGGATGATGGATCTGGAGACCACTGAAACAAGGGGAAGCCATGGGTTTTGATATGTAAACAAATTTCCCAGCTCTGAAGATGAGCTGCTTAGCTGCTATCAGGCAGATGTCTTAAGGAAGTGTTTCTCTCTTGTGATTGAGGGGGAGCCATTTCAATCAAAGGAATGGCATTTGCATAGCCATTTGGGTCCCTACTCTAGCAGAAACATTTGGTGAGATCAAAACACGGACCTAAGATGTGAAAGACACTTCTAACAGTTTCAGACTGATTGCCCTTTGTCTAGAGACCCTGTTAAACCCTTAAAAGGTCTCTTAAATTTAGGGATGTGCTGCTGCCAGCCACTCTCAGCTGCCTCCCTCACCCAGGTCAGTCTCTGGTCATTTTGCAGCCAACATCTATGTCAGTTTGAAGTCAGAGTCGCTCTGACCTGGTCTGCTAAGCCTTAAATATTAAGCAGACTTACAAGCCCTCACACAAATTGGACTTCCCAAGAGAGAACCTCTACATCAGGTGAGTATTACCATGAGAAAAGCCTAATATCTATCCCACATCTACCATGTTATTTCCTGAGCCTTGTATGAATGCATGTGTGTATGTGCCAGTGTGTGTTTGGACCCCTGTTTCCAATAAAAGAGACATTGATTGTACCTCATTTCTGGATTTCTAGTTCCTGGTATACAGATCGAAGGGGCGTTCCCTGAGGTGTAGCAACAGGCTTCCTCTTGTGACCATGAGCTAATTAAATTCCCCATTGATAATTTGGTCACTGTTCACTGTTACAATAGAAAGGTGGTATGTACATAAACCTGGCTTTCCTCTTAGTGGCTTCCATCTTAGGGGACAGTGCATCCATGTTGGTTT
>NW_024817239.1:0-2104 GCF_019175285.1 Sceloporus undulatus | reverse complement strand
GTAGGAGAGCTGCAGAGTGCCTCTGAGTGGTCCTATGCCAAGGTGGGTATTGCACAGGCGGTTGCCGAGTTGCAGCTTCTGCCAACCCAGGCCAGCAAAGCGATTGGCGAAGCCTGCTGGGGCTTATAGTCTAACAACATTGAGTGGTGCATAGTAACGGTGGGCCATGCACCAAGGGTCCTCCTCCTGGTCCGCTCCTAAACCGCCATGCCTTCCACAGAGCAGGCCAAAGGGGATCTGCTGCAGGAGATGCGCACGAAGATGGTGGACAAGGCCGAAGTGGAGAGCCGGGAGAAGCGGCTGGAGGTCCTGGCTGGTCAGCTGGAGGCGGTCAAGAGGCAGCTGGGCCTGGCCACGACGGAGCTGGACAAGGAGAAGGCCAAGGTGGAGAGCGTGCTCCGGCACAAAGAGGTGGGGACCTCCCTTTTGTCGGGCCGACTCACGTTTTGTTTCCTCCATCTGCTCACCGACAACTCTATTTATGCCTTCTCTCACTGGTTGGGATGATGGGGGTTGCAGTCAAGGGCATCATGAAGGCGCTCATGTCTAGGGCAGCGGTGTCCAAACTCTGGCCCTCCAGGTGTTTTGGACCTCAGCTCCCAGAAGCCCCAGCCACCTTGGCCAATAGTCTGGGATGATGGGAGCTGGCGTCCAAAACACCTGGAGAGCCAGAGTTTGGACATTGCTGCACATGGGGATGCTACAGTCGCCCTTCTCTTTCCTTTGCTTCTGGAAGTCTCTCCAGGCCAAGCAGAGAGCCCTGACGCAGCAGCTGGACCGCCTGGACCAGGAGTGCGAACAGCTGAGGGCCGGCCTGGCCGACAGCGAAGAGGTGCATGTCCTGATGAAGGAGAGCATGAAGGAGATGCAGGAAGGGAGGCAACAGACCCAGCATCGGCTGGAGGAGCAGCAGGTCAGTGGTCAGCACCGGCAGACCCTTGTCCTTGTCCTCCATAGGCATAGCATCCGGCGGGGGGGATTTAACTACACTCCTGTCTCAATGCAGAGGCTGACGGAGAAAGCAGAGCAGGAGAAGCTGCGCATGGAGCAGTGCACCACTGAGCTGCAGAGGACCATCTCGGAGCTGGGGGAACTGGTCCAGGAGACGAAGAAGAGGGAGAGGTTGCTGGTGTTGTACCCAGACCTTCATGTCCCTGTGGAGGCACACTTTGAAGGTAAGGACTGGGTCTCTCAAGGCGCATACAGTAAGCTTCCAGCATATGCCAGAAAAAAGGCTCTCATTGAATCCCATCCTGGGAGAAAATCATATCAATTCTTGAAACAAACTTAATCCTCTCTGCATTCGTAGGACCTCAAGCACAATATATATATGCATACATGCACGCGCACACACGTGTTTATATATATAGCCCAGCGAATATGAGGTTATTCGTTTTCCTGATGACATCTCATTGATACATGGGACGCTAGGTGGCAATATTGCAACAGGAGAGGTTGCTCTTAGTTGAAGGCACATGAGAACATGATCTTTAGGAAGCCAGGGAAGGACCTAAGCAGCCAAGGATGCCCCGAAAGGGACACTTGCGGTGAGAGAGTGTGATGCCATATCATGTCCTCCTGTCTTGACCTCTGGCTTCCTTGCGCCGCTTTGCAGGCACCGGGGACGTCATGGAAGACATGGGGAAGCAGCTCCGGGCCAACAACATCCGGATCAGCGTCCTAGAGGAGGAGAACACGCGGCTGCGCTCTGCCCTGGCCAGGATGGAGGAGGCCACGCTACTACGGGAAGAAACAAAGGTGAGCGCGGGGGTCCCAGTGAGCGGTCCAGGCGGGAGACCCTTGGTTCTTGGACGCCAAGGTGTAGCGGGAACATCTCTCTTTAGATTATGCCACCAACCCAGCTGTGGATCACATCTGACGCAGACGACCCATACGAAAACGGTGTGCCGCGCTCTCCAATGGGGTGAGTAGATGGTTTTGTAGCGCCTCTGATGCAGAAAAGGTTTGGCGACGGGGTAAGAAAGGAGACTGAAAGTTGCACTGAAAGCCCTAGAGAGGACGCTCTGGTAAGCCTTTGTAGCTCCTCCAATGCAGTTCTATGGTCAGTGTCTGTCGGACGTTGACCATAGAGTTGCCCTGGAGG
>NW_024817238.1:0-2104 GCF_019175285.1 Sceloporus undulatus | reverse complement strand
ATTCCCCCCAGGTTGAACAGAGGACAAGGTGTGTGAGCCAGGAGTCCACTGTTGCATGAGAAGGGATGAGAATCTGGTGGTTTGAGATGATAGAGGGCCAGCAATTGAGAAAATGTCCCTTTCAGAGGGGCTATGGTCAATTTTAAATCATGATTTTTTAAATGGGTATATTTTAAAGAATGTATTATATGAGTGCATTTTAATGGTTTTATAGTACAGTTGGCCCTCCACATTTGTGGCTTTGACTTTCGCAGGTTTGATTATTTGCTGGTTTTGATTAATATGTTCTCTCTAGGAATCGCTAGGAATTGATCACTCTGTAAAGTGCCATGCAAAACTTATGGCGTTGTATAAACACTGATGATGATGATGATGATGATAGGTCCTCCAGTGCAACTCTGCCAAAAGGTCACCATAGAGCTATGCTGAAGAACCTAGAATATCCTAGAGAAAACACTTTTCTAGGCATCAGCAGGACCTCCAGCATGAGTCTATGATCAACTTCTGCCCAATGTTGACCGCAGAGTTACGCTGGAAGACCTAAAGATCCCTGGAGAGGTGTTCTCTCAGGTAAAAAGAATAGTGGTTCTTTGTTTGTGGTTTTTCCACACTCACGGGGGGTCCTTCACCCTTAACCCCAGTGAATGCGGAAGGACCACTGTATTGTATTTTAACTGTTGGTTTTACGTGTTTTCTTTTTTAATTGTGTTTTGTGTTTTAATGTGTTGTACCCTGCCTCAAGCCTCGAAAAAAGACAGCAAAGAAATAAATATTTATTATAAAAATCTATTATTATTATTATTATTATTATTATTATTATTATTCAGTTCACATAATTCTTTAGCCACAGGGCCACGGGTTAGCCTGGGTATGTGTGCTCTGTATGTGTTGTGTGCCTTCAAGTTGTTTCCAACTTATGGTGATTGTAAAGTGAATCTATCGTGGGTTTTTCTTAGCAAGATTTGTTCAGAGGAGGGTTGTCATGGAACTTCCTCTGACTGAGGCCGAAAGAGTGTGATCTGCCCACAGTCATCCAGTGGGTTTCATTGCCAAGCTAGGAATCGAATCTTGGTGTCCAGAGTATTAGTCCAACATTCAAACCAGTGAAACCAGTAGAAACAGTGCAGTTTGACACCACTTTAAGTGCTGCAGCTCCAGCCTATCGAATCCTTGGATTTGTAGTTTTACAAGGTCCTTAGCCTTCTCTGCCAAAGAGTGCAGGTGCTTCACAAAACTATAAATCCCAGGATTCTGTAGGATGGAGCCATGGCGCTTAAAGTGGTGTCAAACTGCATTATTTCTACAGTGTAGATGCACCATAAATGAAACAATACAAATTCTGATGCTGAAACGAGGAATGCTTGGGGTGAGTGGTTTGAAAAGTGTGTATGTTCCATTCAGTGTTTGTTTGTGTTGGACTATGACTCTGGAGACCAAGGTTTGATTTCCAGCTCAGCCATGAAACCCACTGGCTAATCTCAGGCAAATCACGCTCTCTCAGCCTCAAGGGAAGGCAAACCTCCTCCGAACAAATCTTGCCAAGAAAACCCTATGATAGGTTCACCTCAGAGTCATAAGTCAAAAATATTATGTTCCTTCAAGTCTTTTCTTACACACGGAAACCCTAAGGCAACCCTATCACAGGGTTTTCTGGGTCGAGAGTGTGTGACTTCACCAAGTTCACCCAGTGGGTTTCCATGGGTTGACTGGAAGGCACACAACAACAACAACAACAAAGATGACAAAGATGCCTCCCCATTTTTTGTGGGTAAATAGAAAAAGAGAAACAGGTGCCGGTCAGTTCAGTTCCATGTAATGAAGATGAAGTCACTGGAAACATCTTTCCTCCTTCAAGTCCAGAGAGACGTCTGCTCTCCCCACTTTCTTTACTCCTCCTTCTCCATCCTGGGATTCTCTGTATTTATTTATTCCCCCCCCTGAAAAAACCACCATAAATTCTAGACTAGAATGAGAAAGTTTTACATGGATGGGTGGGACCTGATGCGAGTCACTTCCCGCCTCTCTTATACTTTGCCCATTCAGAGTATTAATCAATCCAATTACTGTCCCCACATGGACACCAGCTGCATTTTGCAATAAATGG
>NW_024817237.1:0-2104 GCF_019175285.1 Sceloporus undulatus | reverse complement strand
TCCCTGAACCAGTTATGAACAGAAATTTTATATTTTTGATATTTAATTGTGAAGTTTTCAAATTATATGCAAACAAAAAAGTATGAATTAGAAAAAAAAATTACGTGCAAACAAATTGCTTGCCTAAAATGCAAATATTATATAAAGATACATAAGAAATATTATTTTTAAAGACTGTTAAAATCGTAAAAGGAAAGGAAATGAGAAACGCAAAAATCAAAACAGACAGATTTAATCACTTCTATATGTGTTCAAGTATAATTTCCTCTCTACTGTAGGATGCTGTGTGCAAGGTTTCCACCACTTTAAAGAGATGAAATGGAGACCACTCTATTCTTTGTTTTGTGGGGATAGAAAAAAAAAACTGGGAGCATTGGATTTGATATGCCTGTTTACTTCTCTCTTCCATCTTTCAAAATGTTGCATTACTGTTATCTAATGGGAATGGGTTGTGCATATGCTCACTTTTTGTACCCTCTCCTCCTTTAACATTATACCTTATGTATCAATGGAAATTCCCAGGAAATCTTACAGTATGGTGACCTCCTTGTTAGCACTACAACCTGCTAGCTATGCCCTTCTCTATGACACTCATTTGCTTTCCTTCTCCCAACAGATTTTTGTTTTCCTCAGTAATCAGGCTCTATGGACACTGAGTATAGTCCACCTTGAATATGGTCCATCCTTATTATTTCAATAATTTCCCTCTCAGCTTCTTATTTCTCCCCAGAAGATTTGTTGCCCTGAGGCAAACCTTGGCATTTCTCCCAGACTTTGGGTACAAGGTTCTCATGGTTCATGGTATTTTGGCTAAAAAGCAACACCAATGACTCTTAGAGATAATTATTTATTATAGTACTTTCACCTTGCCCTTCTCTAACATGGGAAAACAAGGCCACTTACATCAGTGTAAAAAGGAATAAATAGTAACAAACCGCAATATGGGAGCAACATAAATACTGACAGTAAAATGCAATGTATATTGGAGGATGTGAAAAAGAATAAGAATGTGGTCAGGCTAAAAATTTCTCAAGCCAAAATAATCTTTACTATGGGGCATAAATCCAAGGAAAGGCCTCAGCAGACCTCTGATGGTAAAGGTTTACAACTGATTACATCTTTCTGGTATTCCTGTTAACAACACTTCCATACCAGCATCCAATTTAGAATTTCAAGTTCAATGATACTTCCAATTTCAAAAAAGAGTTCAGAATCTCATCACCTCCATGGGAAGGCCTTTTGGAAAAATAAAACACCATCACTGAGGAAGGCCATCTAAGTATGGTGAGGTAGCCCGACTAGGGCGGGTTATAGACCGCCGCTTTGAGGCAGTCTGCCGCCGCCACCGTTTGCTCCGTAAGGGAGCCGCCGCAGCCACACCGCGCAGCTCCCTTGCGGAGCAAAAAAGAAGCTCCAAAATGGAGCTTCTTTAAGCGGCGCCTCTATGACGTTGCGAGGCGCCAGGGGCAGACTCACGACGTCATAGATGCCGCGACACATGCGGACGCACAGCATCTGATATGTAAACATGGCGGCCCCCATGTGGAAGGGGAGCCGCGTTGTTTTACGTACTAGGGTTAGGGGGGTGCGGAAGCACCACCCCTTCCTAACCCTAATACGTAGTCCATACATATTTTTTGGCAGTTTGTAACCTGCCAGTGATTCTTCCACCCCTGGCTCTCTTTCCATGCTAATTGATGGAGAGAGTGTGGGGAAGTTAACTAAATCTGTAACTGAATGAAACTTAGAAAATAATACCTTAAAGTAACAAACATATGCAGCATCTCAGTAAGCAAAATACTTTTTAAACCTTCTTGTAAATAAAGTTTTATTCCTGTTTTAAATAGAGGTTTGTTTGGCACTTGAGTAATTTCCCATGTTAGTGACATTTACAAATGGGTAAACAGTTTTATACCCATATGTTGGTGTACACAAATAAAGTAAAGTGACTGTCATGAATGTGTGGCAGTGTCACAAATTAAGAAAAATAGTGTTAAAAGTACTTGTGACTATTAAGTGGCAGCAGTGGGAAGAAAAGGCCCATCGTGCTGTCCTAATGGCCTGTTACAGACAGCCAAAATAAAGCTGCTTCGAGTCACAGTGG
>NW_024817236.1:0-2104 GCF_019175285.1 Sceloporus undulatus | reverse complement strand
AAAAATATTTTCAAGCCGTGAATGCTTGAATCCGTGGATAAAAATTCCGTGGATAAGGAGGGCTGACTGTAATTCTACTTAGGTCATTTGGGCTGCGGTCATCTTCTTGCTCTCTCCTGGTTCTAAATTTGGTCAGTGGCACTATATGAATTATCTGGCACTGTAAGGCAGTAGCACTAATGACTAATTCTCTGGATATTAAATGATCTTCTGAACTGAGAATGAAAGTACCTGGAAGTTGCGAGTCCATGCTTGACCAGATACATGGCTAAAACAGATAAGTAGCTAATGACTCAGTTTAGTCTTGGAAATGTCTCTTCATGTAAGCCAGTGGCTATATGGAGGAGGTGGAGGAACATATCTTGGCTCAATAAACCAAGAAACAAGCCTTGTATGCCTACACCTCTGTATGTGTAAACAAACAAGCAAAGTAGAATGTCTTCAGTGAGGGGCTATACAGATTGCCCCTAAGGACTGTTTCACACAGAGAAAATTGGAAGTGTATCTCAGGGTCAATCCGGAATCAATTATGGGGTTTCATGTTATCTCACACGAGATTATCAAACGACGTCGAATGCAATCCAGCCTTGATGCAAACACAATCACGAGGCATCCCAAAAATAGTTAAATTCGGTAAACTATCGAAGTTATAAATCCTGTTCCACTCCAAATTTGCAGTCAGTCCACATTTGCCTGTTATGAAATGCATGTCTCAATTGGTCTTGGATTGTCTTAGTAAGAAATACACTACAATCCCCATGTTCCTATTCTCTACCTGCCCTCAGCAGCCTCACCGGTGGAGAGCCTGACCAGAGCGCTCCTGGGTCCTTCTCTGTCTCCTCCTCCTCCCCCTCCTCCTCTCTCTGGCTGAGACAGTGTGATTTGCAGTGGTGGCAGCACTCCGTGTCCCTCTCCTCCTCCTCCTTCCCCACCGGCTCTCTTGCAAGCTGGCCTGGGGCCTCCTTGCCCTGGCCCCACTTCAGCTCCAGAGGCCGGGAAAGGAAGGAGGAGGAGGAGAGGAGCCAGGAAGAGACACCGGAGGGTTGGGCGAGGCTGAGGCAGCGGCCCTTATTCAGGAATTTCCTGGCCTCTGGAGCTGAAGTGGGGCAGGGCAAGGAGGCCCCAGGCTGGCTTGCAAGAGAGCCGGTGCTATCCGTGTGATAAGCATTAGCAAATGGGCTTGCTTTTCTTGAATGCCAGCACTTTAACCATTTTTGGGATGGAAGCATATAAGTTCCCCTGTGAAAAACTCCTAAGGAGCGGCATGTAGCCACCCCTTTCCTGGTCAGATTGGGGCTGCGGCAACCTCACACCATGGCCCTGATCTGGCCTCTGGAGAACGCATAGGGAGCCATAGCCGCAGCAGCACAACTGTATGGCGCCCCTTCAGTGCTGCATCATCTGGATGCAGCGCCGGAATTGTGCTATGATGAAGAATTAGGGCAGCTAGCGTTAGGACACTGTGCCCTGACTCCGCCCACAGGCTGGCACAAAGTTCTGGTCTGTACACAGTGGCATCTAAGACACTATCTAAGGTGCAGATAGACATCTAAGACACAGTGGCAGGCCCAAGAAATCTGATATGCTGCAATTGACATGGCTCTTTCCCTCTCTCAATAGTCACCGGACAGCAGCCATTCTATCAGGTAGAAGCTGAAAATGGAATGCAATCATGGGCACATCATCAGCATAGTGAAAACCCAATTCCTTTTACTGTTTCTTCCTCTAAAGTTTTTTCAACCTCCCAAAACATTTGAAACCCTTGATCCCTCCAAACTCCAGACTGAATTGCCCATTTAGGCTAAAGCGGGTGAAGTGACTCTCCTGGAAGTCTATCCAAAAATATTAATTAACTTTTTAAATAGGTCAGAGTCCTCATCCCTGCACTGTTGATGTAAACAAATACCAGTATTTCAAAATCAGAAATGGACTTCTGCCTACTGTTGGCTTTTCTTTCCATTTCCCTTTTCTCTTTTTGTAAGATGCACCATTTGGCAGTCTGTTCAGCCCTTGTAAGTTCTGGGTGCAGAATATTTGCCTGTGGAATAAAGTCTTTCAGATTTATACCAGAAATAGGAACTCACTTTTCTTTATTTCTGTTCAT
>NW_024817235.1:0-2104 GCF_019175285.1 Sceloporus undulatus | reverse complement strand
CGCACTGAGATCGAACAGAGCCCCAATCCAGGATATCGCCAATCCCCTTATCAGCGCACTGGCCAACACGCTCCAAAAAGGGGATCCAGTACGCATTCAGTTCGGCATCTCGCGCATTCACGTGCGTTCGGATTGGGCCATTCGAATGATGGTATGATCGTATTGAGCGAAATAACGTTAATTCGAACCGCCCAGTGCTGAAGTCCCCCAGTTCAAGACTCATCTGATAATGGCCAGCATCTGAACTGCTGAGCCACTGTGTGCCTCACTGGCTTCCCCTCCTAATTTGGCATCATCAATTTTGCTGGAGATCAGAGTATGGCTGAACAATTTTTCCATCAGATGTGAGGTCAGGCCAGGAGAGATTATTTACGTAAGTCTCCTTACTTAGGGGGAGCAAGTGTGGTGCAGTAGTTAGAGAGTTGGAGTACAACACTGCAGACCAGAGTTCGAATCTCCTCTTGGCCATGGAAATCCATTGGGTGAGTCATACTCTCTCATCCGTCCAATAAGCCAATAATAGGTTCTTCTTAGGGTCACCATAAGTTGGAAATGACTTGAAGGCACATAACAATAACAAAAACATAACTAAGGTGCTGGTACAGAGTACTAGCCAACGTAAATAAATGAAAACCAGGCCAACTGCCTGCCCATGCAAGAATCCCCATCTTTAAACCAGACTTGACTTAGACCAATGGGGGTTGAAAGAATGGTGACTCCTCCACAGGTTTTCATTTGAACATTGAGAGAGCTATCCAAGGTGCTCAACCTATCTGAGAGACAAGGTCCAGCAACAACCTGAATGAATAGCCCCTGGAAAGCGGACTGAAATCCAGAGTGGATCCCTTACACCGTTGACTTTCAGACCACCAGCTGCCACTGGACCAGACTGGTCTTCAAATTCAGGGTCTAAAAATAGCAGCCTGGCCCTTGCAAAACAAGTCCCATCACCACAACATTGGCCCTTGTTGAAAGTAGTTGTGGGACCAACAAATGGGAAAGGTGTCTATTGGTTTTGTCCAAATCAGTAACTCTGGAACTGGTTTTAAAAAGAGGTTCTTCTCCCTATATATATTGGCATGAAAGCTGAGGTCTGTTGGAGAGAACATCCTCTCTGGCTCCACCAGTGTCTACAATGCACTGGGGAAGGAGAGGGGAGATGAGGGCCTTCTATGCTGCTTGTTGTTGTGTGCCTTCCGGTTGTTTCTGACTTATGGCAACATTAAGGAATTCACCTATCATGGGGTTTTCTTGGCAAGTTTCTTCAGAGGGAGTTTGCCATTGCTACCCTCTGAGGCTGAGAGAGTGTGACTTGCCCAAGGTCACCCAGTGGATTTCCATGGCCAAGCCAGGATTCAAACTCTGGTCTTCCATTGTCCTAGTCCAAACACAAACCACTACACCATGCTCTCTCTCTCTCTCTCTCTCTCTCTCTCTCTTTCCCCCTATGCTGTAGCACCCAGGTAAAATATCTTCCCAAGTGGTGCCAGTATTGTTGTCAATCTCATACTAGGTCATCAGATGGACTGGCATTCTGCTTGAGACTTGTGTCTTCATAAATTGCCTAACATTTGCCCAAAATTGAATGAAGCAGTTTTGTGTTTGTGTGTGTGTCGTGTGTGCCTTCAAGTCATTTCCAACATATGGCAACCCTACAGCAAGCCTATCATGGGGTTTCCTTTTGCCTTCCCATGAGACTGAGAGAGTGTGACTTGTCCAAGGCCATCCAGTGGGTTTCATGGCCCAGCAGAGAACTGAACCCTGTTCTTGAGTCATACTGCAACACTCAAACTACTACACCATGCTGGCACTCCGTTGCAATGTCCATATTCACCAAGGAGTAGATGTGGAATCACAGTGTCCAGGCATCCATTGCACAATTGTGGATGCTATGTTATGGCTGATGATGGGCAATGATGCATACTTGGGGCTCCCCTGATGTGCATGTGGACACTGGCTAGGAAGTGCACAACTGGAGCATAACAGGAGCACCCAATGTGCATCAGAAGTGCCTGAAGCACATCAGAAATGTCCAATGCACATCTAAAGTGGCCACTGTGCATTCAAAGTGCCCAGTGCACATGAGACGTGCCTGATGCACACT
>NW_024817234.1:0-2105 GCF_019175285.1 Sceloporus undulatus | reverse complement strand
ATGGAATGGAGATATAAAATTCAGGGGTAGACTCACTGAACTAACCACTGAAGCATAAGTTAACATCTACATAAAACACATTGATTCAATGGGTCTACCTTAGATGAGACACACACAAAAGGGCTTGCTATTTGAATAAAAATGTGATTTGAAAAGTGCAGGCATTTAAAAACCAACAACAGAGATTTAAAGTCACATGGGATATAAAAAGGTAATGTTACATAAACAGAGGATGGGCTCAGAGCAGAAAGAGACTACATTCATGCCAACATGTCCATCTTAAGGGAGCCATCTTACAAAAGAAGACCCACTTCTGCTCCAACATCATTGAGATAAGCTATAAGCAGAGACAATCATTCTTCAAAAAGCAGAGGAGGATTAAAACCCCACAAGTTTCTAGACTGAGCTCAAAATTCCAAAATCAGGACCACCAATCAGTCATATTTACCCTCTCAGTTTTCCAAATCCTGGCAATCTCAATCCTGTTCAACACCAACAAAAATGCAATAATTTCTTTATAACACACTGTTTTGTTTTCATTAATAAACACTGAAAACAATAAAAGTTCTGGAGAAGGGACAATTTTTGTTGAGTGATTTGTGAAGCTAAATGAACTATGAAGAGCCACAATGCAAATAATTTTGGACAATCATACCCCATGTGCCGGAAGGTTCCTCTCTTGCTACACCCTCTCCAACTGCTCGAGGTGGGGTTCTTAGTAATGTGTGCAAATTGTAGTGGTGTGAGGTACCATCTATGCAGAACTTTAAGGGTAGTGTCTTTCAGGGCTATAGAACTGGAATTATATAGGGGGACTCCTCAAGATTTTAACCCACTCTGAATCTGTAATTTGAATGTTTAAGTCCACCTCCCACCCCAATTTATGTATCAGCCCACACCAAAAGTCTCATCTAGCATCCACTTACATATTTGCCACTCTACCTTTATTGCAGATATCTGCATTTACTCACATGCCTTCAAACAGGGTAAGCAAGCAAGGAAGTTCCTTTCTCTTAGTGAGCTGAGTTAAAGCGGGGGGGGGGGGGGGGGGGGTTTTTTTAATATAAGCTTCGAGGGGGGGGGGGGGGGGGGGGGGGGGGGCAGTTTGATTCAATTGCATCCAAGAGGGCTGGAAGGGTGAAAGGATCTTGATCAGCAACTCTCTGGATCTGAGTCTACCATGTACAAATAGGTCTCTCACTATAAAGACTCCCCTGCTGTACCATGGATGGAAACAAACAGGGGATGAGAAACAAATGGTTGTATTGGCGATGTGCTTGGAGCAAGAATATATCTCCACTTTTTCTAGGCCATAGGAGTATGAAATAAATATAGATTGTTAATTCTACAGACTACCCTCCCCAATGAAGGTGTAATAATGGCACTGAGCTCTCCAAGGGAGGCCAGATCTAGCTTCAAGGCAGTTCAGGAAAGTCTGTCTGTTTGGTGGAAAAATTGAGTGACATAATTGATCTGGAAGGCATTGAAATAAAATTCCAATTCAGGTGAACCTGGCTCGCCATTTCATGAAGTGCCATGCCTAAAACTCCCAGAGAACCTGGATGTATTACATTCAAAAATAATTTGGTTTATCTCTGAGTGCCACATATTAAAATATTACTTGAGAGGATGGAGAGGGATGGTCTGAAAAAAGAACAGAATTTTTGGCAATGCAGCCATCTTAAATAATGCTACCCACCCCTGCATGAAAAGATGAAAAGATTCCACTGCCCTAATTTGTCCTTCAGCTATTTCACAAGAAGTTTATAATTACAGGGCACCATCTGGCACAAGTCTTTTGCTATTAAGACCCCTAGATATTTAAAACCGGATGGGGTCAGCCTTAACTTAGTTTTCTCCTGCCACCATTTTTATAAATCTCTTGAAGAACTCAGACAAAGCAATGAAGACTTCTGTTGGTTAAATGAAAACCTGTATATCTGTCAAAATCCTGTAAAGTCTGCTCATGTGCTGTGAAAGAGGCTCTATGTTCTTTAAGAACAACAAAATGTCATTGGCATACAAATCGATTTTATGTACTATAGTTTTTTGTGGGTTTTTCGGGCTATGTGGCCATGTTCCAGAAAAGTTTCTTCCTGACGTTT
>NW_024817233.1:0-2105 GCF_019175285.1 Sceloporus undulatus | reverse complement strand
GACCCATCTGTGTCTCCTCAATTTATCATTACTCACGATTAACAACCATACACAAAGTAAGACCAGAGGACAGATCCATTTGAATTTTCCACGCTCACTTCAAAATCAAGAAAGCATTGTCATCCTGAAAATTCTTCATCTGAAAATCTTTCCTCTCAAAATTTACATTAAAATATGTATCAAGGAATAATCCTGACACATCCCCAGAGAGCATTATTCTGGAGCATCCTGTCTCCGTTGTTTTGAGTCTCTGCCCTCACCTTCTTCTCTTTTTAAAATAAATTATATAATAATAATAACAACAGGACATAAAAAAGCAACACACATTCATGTGCAAACAAATAAAAAAGGCAACTATAGATATATTCTTGATTCAATTCTTCTAGAACAGGTATATAAGTCTGTTGTTTCTATAAATGTTCACAATTACTAATAATTGTTATTAGTGTCAGTCCTTAATAAACATAGTCTTTCTACATTTTAAATACCGCTGTAAGGGGAGGCGATGGCTGAGCGAATGGTCGCTCTCAGATGAGGCTCCTGTGAGATGACCGAAGGGGAAGATATTGAGCGCCTGTCTTAAAGATTTTGGAGGGACGAAGAATTAAAAGGAGAGACAGGGCAACTATCCCCTTGGCATCGGGGATTTGGAGGTGGTCAGCAGAGGCTAAAAGCATGGAGGACACAGTGCCTAATGCCCAGGGCAGGCAGCAAGAGGAACTGGGACGGAGGTTGGAGAGTCCGGAGAAGAGAAGATTGAGAAGCCGAGCATGGATTTCACGAGAGAAGCTGACAGAGCATAAGCATTGCCCATACCTTCTTCTTGTCATGCTCCAAATGTCCGCCCCCGCTTGCAAAAATAAATAAACACAGTGAGAAGGGGTTTCGTTAGGGCAAATACTTTACCGTCCCTGCCATTCTGGAACTTGGAGTATTTTTCCCCTACTTGCATTGGAATCATAGAATTGTAGAGTTGGAAGAGAGAGCAAGGGCCATCCAGTCCAACCCCCTGCCATGCAGGAAACCCAAATCAAAGCATCCCCGGCAGATGGCCATCCAGCCTCTGTTTAAAGACCTCCAAGGAAGGAGACTCTATCACCCTTGAAGGGAGTGCCTTCCACTGTCGAACAAGCCTTACTGTCAGGAAGTTCCTCCTAATGTTGAGGTGGAATCTCTTTTCCTTCAGCTTGCATCCAATGTTCCGTGTTCTGTTCTCTGGAGCAGCAGAAAATAAGCTTGCTCCCTCCTCAACATGACATCCCTTCAAATATTTAAACAGGGCTATCATATCACCTCTTAAGCTTCTATTCTCCAGGCTAAACATCCCCAGCTCCCTAACTCGTTCCTCATAGGGTTTCATGATTTCCAGTCTCTTCAGCATTTTAGTCACCCTCCTTTGAACACGCTCCAGTTTCTCAATGTGCTTTTTGAATTGTGGTGCCCTGAACTGGACACAATATTCCAGGTGGGGCCTGACCAGAGCAGAATAGAGTGGCACTATTACTTCTCTTGATCTAGACACTATACATTTATTGATGCAGCCTAAAATTACATTGGCCTAGAAAAACAAGATGTGAAGATTGACATCCCAAGATCCAAAGCCCTGCGGAGACACAGCTGACAAAAGGGAAGGCCTGGGTTTTTCAAGACGCAGGACAAGTTGGGTAAGGAAGCAGGTGGCATTTAAAGGAAGAGCTGTTCTCTTACCATCGATATACCAGACGGTGGGGAGATGGACCTCATCAAATCCATGGCAATGCTGCTGTCCATGCTGAGTTCTCCCTCTTGAGCTGAGGAAGAGATGAACACAGAAATACTGTTCCTGGGGTTTCTTCTTCTGAGGCCGTCAGCACAATATTTGGTTAAAATCAGGCAGAAACAAGAAGCAGGCGCCCATTCTATCTCAAGAGTGGAGCATCCCATGTCAAAGACTCTTCAGGTCTTAGAACAGACTTTAAAGGAGCTATCCCTCAAAGTCTGGTGCTTGGACCTGTTTTCGGGGAGATTATTACACACTTAAGGCAACTCCGTTAAAACTATCCTAACCCCAGAGTAAACCCACTGTTTCTCCTGGCAAGGAACCCAGCAGATACCAGTGAAAGGCC
>NW_024817232.1:0-2105 GCF_019175285.1 Sceloporus undulatus | reverse complement strand
ACCTTTTAAAAATGTCCTGGTTGCTCTCTCCTCCTCGCACTTTCCTCCTTCTCAGCTCACTTCAGTTCCTGAGAGCAATTGAGTTTGCAGCCCATCAACTCAAAAGTAGGGAGAAGAAAGGAAAAAAGGAGGCAGGATATAGCCTTTCCCAGGAGGCTGAAGCAGAAGCAAACTGCTATACCCTTCCTCGCTTGTCTGATCTTCCTCATAAACAACTTTGGCCATCCTACCTGCCTTCTGGGTTGCTTGTCCAGATGTGTCTTGTTTTTCCCATCTATGAAATGTTGGGGGCTATTGGAGAATGTCACTGGATCTAAATATGGGGTGGGCCCAGTGGCCCTCAAGCCCAGAGTGCTCCCCAGAAATGTGATTAAAAATGACGTTTGCCTCGCTAAATGTACTGTATGTGTTGGGATGGTCAGTATCCTAATCCATCATCAATATCCCAGCCATGGCCTAAATTATATTGTTTATTATATTGCATATTATATTGAAAAGATTCAAGACAAACTGGATCTCAAAGGCAGTAGCTTTTTTCTTGCAAACAGAATTTAAAATTTATATCCTGGACTGAATTCTAAAGAGATCAAATAATATTTGGAGGCACCATGTGCTTTCCTCCCCTTTTGCTTAGTGTCTCTCTGGACGAGGGCTATTTTCTGTTTCAGGTGACCTTTGCTGATGTGGCGATATATTTCACCGAGGACGAATGGAAACTGTTGTCGATGAAGCAGCGACTTATGTACAATTATATAATGATGGAGAATTATGGGAATGTGACCTCTGTGGGTAAGGAACCATTTGCATTATAGACTCATAGAGTTGGAACAGACCACAAGGGCCATCCAGTTCAACTCACTTCTGCCATGCAGGAACACACATTCCAAGCACCAGCCAGCCTGTGTTTAAAGACCTCCAAAGAAGTGGACTACATCAAACTCTAAGGGAGTATATTCCACTATCAAAATAAAAAAGATATATAATTAAAACTTTATTTATATACCACCTTTCCTGTAGATCAAAGCGGTTCACAACATAGTAAGCATGTGACTGGCACTGAAGAACAGCCAGTTGGGGCTGATATTTGTGCTGAAATTGTTGCTTGGGGGCAGAAACCAAGTATTCAATAAGATTTAAATGGCTTTAGGATGTTTCCTGGCTGGGGAAAGAATTGTCTGAAACTGAAATAATGCAATGGGTGCTTGGTGGAAATACTTCAGCCAAACAGGATTGTCACACCGGCTCTTAGTTCCTTCTTAGCTCTGAATTCTGATCCCATTCACAAGCCAATGTATAGCACAGTCTGAAGTGAAACTCCCAGAACTCAACAATAACATAGCAGAATACAGAAGCAAATATCCAGATATAGGCATTGGAAATGCACTAAACACTTTTGACACTTAAAAATAATTCACAGTCCTTGGTGGTTCTTTATCCTGAGTTGCAATATAAAACAAATATTTACTATCTCTCCTCTTTAGCTTCCATCCACTTCATAATCTCTTGTACACACAACTCCAACCCACATCAATCCACATGTGAGCTGTATACTGTATTGGTTGTGAGTCATCTCCTGGTGCCACACAGCATGAAGCCTCCTCTGCAGTTAGCTTGCATCATGCCATGTGCTCTGACTCAAGACTCTATGGCAGTCTCACAGGAAATGATGCCACTTTTCCATTAAAATAGTTTTACATATATTTAATGGAATATTTTTCAACAGCCTGACTATCTGCTTCTATTGATTTCCTCATGGCAGTTCCCCTTCAATCTCTTCTTTGGTAGCTCCTATGAGTAAGGATACAATCATTATATGGATTTGGAGGCATCTAGAACACGGTCATGCTCAGGTCACTCACACCAATTTTATTAATTTGATCTCCAATAGGGAGGGGGGAACGTGGAGCTAAATCTTGGGGTAACACTTTCCTCTCTTAACACTGAGATTCAGTCTTGTCTGTCATTGTCCTCCTTTACAGAAGAATTTGTCAGGGATGAGAGAGTCTACACAAGAAAGAAGTCACATAAATGCCAAAATTGTGGGAAATATTTTGCTTACAAGTCATACCTATTGACACATCAGAGAGTCCACACAGGAGAGAAGC
>NW_024817231.1:0-2105 GCF_019175285.1 Sceloporus undulatus | reverse complement strand
CATAGAAACTTACTGAATGACTTAGGGCAAGGCACACTCTCTCCGCCTCAGAGAAAGGCAAGAGCAAACCCTCAATGAACAAATTCTGCCAAGAAAGCCTCATAATAGGGTTTGCCATAGGGTAGTCATTAAACAGAAATGATGTGAAACTATTTATCTTCCAACAAAATTATGGTAGGCAACACCATATTTACAATTTCAGGTTTGACAACAGAAAGATAGAAAATCCAGTGGCTTTTCCAACAGAACTGAAAACAAGAATCCAGAAATTTTGTGATCGAAGAATTTTCTTGGATAATGTGGTGAAGACATTTAATGGTATGCATTGTTGCAAGTTTTTTTAAATAAAAGAACCAGAGTGTGGAACAGAAAGGAATGGAGAAGTATCCAATTATGATCCCATACCAAGATGCAAACAGTTACAGCAGTGCAGATATCCACCAGGACCCTCTGGAAGCCTCAGTGATCTTGTAATAATTTTGCATCTGACTACAAAGGCATAGTTAGATGCTTCTCTGATCTTACCCATGCCTCAGGAGACATGGAAGACCATGCCGTAAGGGAAAAGTGTGTGTGTGTATATATCCCTAAAAGGATGCCAGGCTGTGAAAAGTCAGCATCAGAGTGATGAGTTGCCCAGTTGATCCACATTTTGTCATTCATTGTTCTTATTCATTTATATTCATTTAAGATGAAATGGCTGTAATACTGAAAGGAAGAGGAAGGAAGAGATTTAAAAGAAGCTTATCAGAGGAACAAAAAGGCAACAGAGGTAAGGTCTGAAATGGAAACCTGTAATAACTAGCAGAAGACAAAAGTCTACTTAAGACTTTCCCCATGCATCAGTTAAAATGGAGAACAGCTGTCAGGAAAACCAAACGTATTTGTTCATCTGATAGTTGAGTTCATATCCCACTTTTTATCCAGTAAATGAAGTTAAGGTACTGCATTCCTTCCCATTTTGTCTTTGCAATGCTTTATTCCCCTGTTCTCCTCCTCCACTTCATCCTCAGGACAACCCTTGTTCCCCTTCTGGGGGTCCTGCTGCCCCACCATTTGATGACCATTGCTGTAGAGGGTAAGGTCTCTTGGGATGGTTCATTCACAGGATTGCCAGAAGTCAAGGTCAACTCCAAAGGTAGTTGGCAACAAAATTATTTGGTGGGCCTCAACACCCTAAAGGCACCAGATCCCATATGATCTTGCAAGTTAAGCAGGGGCAGCCCTGGTTGGTACTTAGATGGGAGACCATCCATGAATACCAGGTGCTGTAAGATCTATTTCATGGGAAGGAACTGGCAAAACCATCTCTTGAATATTCCTTGCCTTAGAAAACCCAATGAGGTAGCCATAAATTGACAGAAAATTTGTCCCATCCTTTTCCCGTTTGTATCGCATGGTTGTGAGAAGATCTTCATACAATATCACACTTATCCTGTCAGTGCCCCATCAGTAAACTGTGATTGACTGCGATCGTGCAAAAGACTTGTATCTGACGTCGCCCTGATTCCGTCATTGTCCTGGCAGTGAAGTGGAATTGTCCAGTCCTTGCTCTTCATTTTGTATTAATGGAGGAACACATTTATGCAATTCCACTTCACTGACAGTTTAATGATAGGAGCAGCGCAAATGTATGAATGTCTTTTGAGCAATCTCTGCCACGGACGGGATTAGGACAGGTTTCACTCCCATCCCCTATCTGATAATCTTCATTGTTTGGTGCTTATATAGGGAAGAGCTGTGTATACAAATTACTGTATTCTTTTTCTTGAACTCTCTTCTTTCTGTCCTGCAGTGCAAGTTACTCTGGATCAAGACACAGCCTTTCAGAATCTCTGGATTTCTCCAGACCTGAAGAAGGTGTGCCATGTCAACTTTATTGAGCCATTGCCTGAACGTCCTAGAGGATTTAAATTGTCGCACTCTGTTCTGGGCCATCAGGTTTTCTCTTCAGGGAGGCATTATTGGGAGGTGAAGGTGTGTGGATTGGGGCGTGAATGGGCTCTTGGAATCGCCAGGGCATCTGTGGTTAGGTGCTATCCTGTTCTTCGTCCTCCTGAAGGGGTCTGGGTGGTGGGAAAGCGCTGGAGAAATTCAGTCTGCTC
>NW_024817230.1:0-2105 GCF_019175285.1 Sceloporus undulatus | reverse complement strand
CTTCATCTATATATTCTGGACACAGCCTAAAAGCAATATGCACATGTGCCTTCCCATTCTAAGAAGCCTTGAAAGAGTCTACGTCTTGAAATCTTTTTCAAGGTAATTTATATCAAATTTTATTGCTTGGACAAAAACCTTTACTGGTTGCTGGTTTTTTCCTGCTCTGCTGGTTGGGAATGTGGTATATTTTTCTTCATTTTCTGCCCATGTAATTCTAATGTTTGGTGTTGAGTTTTCATCTCAGGCAATGACAGTCACAATAGTAAAGACTGCTTGGCAAAGATACCTATCGACCTAAGGTGTTTTGTGATAGCATGTTGCAATTTTGTATGTTCCTATTTTGTGTACCTTTCAGCATATTATTATTATTATTATTATTATTAACCTTTATTTATAAAGTGCTGTAAATTTACATTTGGCAAATTTACATTTGCCAAAACACGATTGTTAGAAAGGTTTTATCATCAGCATGCCATGGTTATGGGCCCCACTTTCCCCTGTTCTCTCCTATACAGCAGTGTTCTATGTCATATGTGTTCCCTTATCAATAGTTACATTTTCAGCTAAGAGGAGTACCCCAGCATCAACCAACTGGACCTCTAATACAAAGAATTTGTAGAAAATGTGCAAGTCTGTTAAATTTCCTTCAATGAAGGTTTTCAAAGGTCTAACTAGAGAGACCATACAAGCGAAGCAAACTCTCAGCCTTTGCACTGGCAAAGCAAATGTTCCAGGAATTGGCTTAGAACAGGAATGGGGATCATTTCGGGTCCATCCACACTGTAGAAATAATGTAGTTTGACACCACTTTAACTGTCATGGATCCATACTACAAGATCCTGCGATCTGGATGGCTGCATGAATCCTACTCTTGTGTAGAATAATCCATTTCTAATATCTCTCCAGCAATTCTTCCCTATTTTAAAAGTAATCTCACATTCCTCCAGGTCAGTGTTGCACAGGTTCGCCCAGAACAGGATTGCAGAATAAGATAAAGGGAAAAGATTAACATCTTCCAAGAGTGTGGGATACAGTAGAAAAATGAAATGAATTTATCTCTACCAAGCATGAAGTTTGAAGAAAGGTCTTCTGAAGCAAGTTTAGACCAAGCAGTCAGAAATTTTTAAAAGTGTGCATTTGAAAAAAAAAGAAAAATCAAGCGACCAATGTTGGGGGGGGAAAGAATATAGAAAATATAGTTCGGCAAAACAACAACAGAAGCATAGCTTCCCTTATCTGAAAAGACAGAGGCTGCCCTTTAGGTATTTGCTAAAACAGATGAAAAAAATTGAAAAATGAACAGTTTGAAAACCAGTGAAGGAAACGAAAAGAAAGGCCAATGATGGCTCCAAAGCTCTAAGAACAGGCACAAGCTCAAAATAGAAAGTGATTAAAAATATTATCCAGGCAACAAAAGATGGCCTTTTCTTTTACATCTACATGTGGACATTACCCCCCTTTCCCCCACTTGACATACAGTAGTATATGAATAAAATATTTTGCTTATTTAGTGTGTGTCTTTTCCTTTGCACATTCATATATAGATTATGGAATGACCTTATCCATCATCCTATATCCCTTCTAACTTTTTCTCCTTCATAATTATCTCTTTTTAAACTTTCCTTTTGCATCCCTTTCCCCCCACGCTCCTACTTTTCTGCTTCTTACCTTCTCACTTACTCTATACCCTCCCTCACTTACTTTACCCTTCTCTTTATTTCTCTCATCTTGCTTCCCTCCCTTTGTTTCTACCCTCTTGTCCTTATTCCTATCTTTCCTCCTCTTTTCTGTCTCTCTTCTTATCTACTTCATTCATAACCTTTTTTTTCCAGATATGACTTTTTAAGTTACACAGTTTTGTAAAATAATGTAAAATACCCTTAAAAATAATAAGACTGCCTTGACCTGAAATCTAAGGGAAATAACTGGAAGGCACACAACGACAAATGTATCTATCCCATCTCTGTGTTGGGGTTTCAAATTCTAATGTTAATAAATTAATAATAATAAAATAAATTTTTGCTTATATTTTTAAAACCATTTCTTGACTTATTATTATTATTATTATTATTATTATTATTATTATTATTATTATTATTATT
>NW_024817229.1:0-2105 GCF_019175285.1 Sceloporus undulatus | reverse complement strand
ACACCCCTTGGACCAACCTATTAAAGAGGGCCAGCAATTCCACCCTTCTGAATTCTAGATGCTTTGTAGCAAATTTCTAGCAGTTCAGATATTTTGGAAGAGCTGTTACCTTGGGTGTGTAAAAGGACCTGAACTGCTCTGGGTATCTTTTTTTTTCTTCAGTTGGTGCACAGCATCTAAGATATTCTTCTGCACAACCTCTGGCTAGAAAGAAAGAAAATGCTGCCCATCAGATTCCCCAATTTGATTTTTTTGCATTTCCCAGGCCGGAGGGGGGGGTTCCTGATTGGTTCATTCCCTATTCCCTGTTACTCCCTTCAACCTTGCCCCCCCCACACACACACTGTGGACAGTTCTTCAGATCTGCCTCCAATGTCCTGATGGGTGTGAAGGGCTCCAATATGAGTGGCATCACACTCACCATCACTGCCCTAACTATGCCCCCAAGGAGCATCCAAATATGAAAAAACTGTTGATCCATATTAACAATCCTATTCTAGCAGTTTCTCTGTGCAAGGTGAGATTTTAATTACCCCGATCCTGAGGTGCTACCCTTGCTGGGGAACAGAGACTACCACTAAAAGCCTCAGTTTCTCACAGCTCCTGGCTCCATCTGTCAGCCCTTCACTTCTTTCATGGAATGGGGAGACATTCCAAGGAGCGGGGCTGCAAAAATGTACCTCTCCTTCTTCCTAAACCCTCCCCATCTGGGGCAGAAAGGAGGGAGCTCTCTCAGGTGCTTGCCATCCTTCCAGCCCTAGGCACACCTCCACCAAAAGAGAAATGAGCTCTCCATTTCCCTGTCCCCCTTTCCCCTCCCTTCTCTCTCCCCTTCAGGTGAAAAGCAGGACTCCAAGAAACACCTGATTATGTCCCACCCTCCTTATGCTCCATTTGATCAAATAGATTTTTACTGTACCAGGAAAAACATTTCACATCATTGAGGGGCACTTGATTTTGCTCCCTGGGTGCTCAGGTCCTTAGTGTGCACTTAAAAGGAAGCTGAGAACTTGAAAGGAAGGGTTGTGTGCTTACATCTACTGCCAGACATCCACATAGCCGAGCATTTCTGTGTCATAGTGTTCCAGGCACCAAAAGTCTAGGATATATGCTAGAGAAAGGCCTGAAAGGAAGAAAGGATAAACTCACTTTTTCTAATTGCTTGGCATCTTGGGTCTTTCCATCAGAATGGCCCACGTTCTTGATGTTTCTTGCAGTGAGGAGAGTGCTTGTGTCCTCCTTTCCAGCTTACTCACCTTTCCGGAGCCAAAGGAACTTGTACATGGATGAAAGAACATCCCTCGCTGCCTCAATCACCACCGGGTTGCTGGAAGTGATATGGATGATGTACTGACACACCATCTGACCCCATTCAGAGAATTGTTCTGCTGCCTGGAAGGAAAGAAATCAAGAACGTTCTCTCCCCTGTAGCTCTCTGTCAAACTGCTCTGGCCTTCATTCCTCTCAGGTAAGGATCCCTGAGAGGTAGGATCTTTGAGCCAGACTGGCATGTTGTGGTACTCACTTTAGGGCCTAGGATATCAGTGGCATGGTCAATCAGGGCTGAAGCACATGTTAGGGCCCGGAGCTTTTCTCCCCTTCTTCCTTCCAGCCAAAAAATTAATATGCTGTGGAAAGAAGCAGAAAGTTAGATACTGTACAGCACCTAGAAGAAGCTTCCATTCCTCAACCAAATCTTCCTACAGATACCTGCCTTGACATAAAACAAAATCCACTACTTTTTATCGTGTTTAAGAGATAATGGAGTCACCCTGTTTCTTCCACAAGGGGTTCTCCTACTTGCAGGTCACAGTCTTAATCTGCCCATAGGAATCACCTTCTCATCAGGAGTTGGTTGTCTTGGGCTTTTCTCATCTAGTCCCAAGTGGGCTTGAGAGAATGAGCTATAACAACCTTTCCTGTGGGAGTCTCCTTCAGAATTTGAAGAGCAGGCTGAATGGCTGATTTCTTGGGAACACTGACCTTCAGCAGGAAGAGCAGATGGTCTACAGTTCTATCCTCCGTGAGAAAACCCTTCAGCAGAAGCTCAAGTGTTGAGCATGAGGAGATGTAGAAGTCCTGAAAGGCAAAAAGAAAGGGAAGCA
>NW_024817228.1:0-2105 GCF_019175285.1 Sceloporus undulatus | reverse complement strand
CTCTGGCTGAGCCCAGGCCGGTGGAGACTATTGGTGGACGGCTCCTCTGGTCTGGTCCTGTGACGCACCAGACCCCCGTGCTCCACCTCGAGATCCAGGGTCATGTGGAGCAGATCCGGTTCTTGCTGGCCGCAGTCCCGCACTTCCCTTTGGTTTTGGGCATGTCGTGGCTCTCGCAGCACGACCCACATATCTCCTGGTCTCGGAGGGAACTTCTTTTTGGCTCGGGATATTGTCAGGAGCACTGTTGGCCAGACCGGATCCCGGCTGCAGTGGCTGCGGAGGCCCAGGAGTGTTCGGTGGTGTTGCCAGAGAAATACCGGGACTTTGCCGATGTTTTTGATAAGAAGGAGGCAGACCGGCTCCCTCTACACCGCCCTTATGACTGTGCCATCGACCTGGTGCCGGGGGGCCCTATTCCAGCGGGGCGACTCTACTCCCTCTCGAAGCCTGAGCTGGCAGCTCTGAGGGACTTTCTGGAGAAGAATCTTCAGAGAGGGTTCATCCGCCCCTCCAAGTCCCCTGCTGGGGCCCCTGTACTGTTCGTGCGCAAGAAGTACGGGGAGTTGCGCCTCTGCAACGATTACCGGGCCCTCAAGAAGATCACCATTCGGAACCGGTACCCCCTGCCTTTGATCCCAGAGCTGCTGGAGCGGTTGCGCCACACCAAGGTGTTTACCAAGTTGGACCTCCGTGGGGCGTACAATTTGGTGCGGATCTGGGCAGGAGACGAGTGGAAGACAGCCTTTCAGACCCGGTATGGGCATTACGAGTACACCGTGATGCCCTTTGGACTATGTAATGCTCCGGCTGTTTTTCAACATTTTGTGAATGATGTCTTCCGGGACTATTTGGACCATTTTGTTATAATTTACTTGGATGACTTTTTGATTTACTCTCCAAGCCAGGCTGCCCATGATGCCCACGTTCATGCTGTTCTCCAGAGGCTCCGGGAGCACAGGCTTTATGCGAAGTTGGAGAAGTGCGCCTTCGACCTCCGCGAGGTGGACTTCCTGGGCTACCGTGTCTCTGCTCAAGATGTGGCCATGGACACATCCAAGGTGGAGTCGGTGCTATCTTGGCAACCTCCTCGCAACAGGAAGGATGTTCAGAGGTTCCTAGGGTTTGCGAACTTGTATCGGAAGTTCATCAAGGACTATGCCACCCTAGTGAGCCCTACCTCTCTCTCGACTGTTGCGAGGGAAGACCCGGTTCGAGTGGACAGCTGCTAGTGGTGCCTCTCCTTCTCAACCTATCTCCTGAACTCATCCCTCCCCTGTTATAGCATTGAATGTGTGTGAGAGAGTGTGTCCCCTTTTGCTGAGTGGTTTTATTTGTGCTTTAATAAATGTTATTAGATTAATTGCACCTAACTGGTATCAGAGTCTCTTTCTCTTGGGGGGTGGACTAGGCGACCGCTGGTATACACATAGGGACCCGATCCTGGCACGTGGCGTTGTTAGGGCCACCTCTCGGCTAAATTTGAGCTAATTAAAATTCCCCTAATTCGACCCTTCCTAACAGTTCACTGCTGGGGTTTGTGTTGCTTCTCTCCTGTGTGGACTCTCTGATATCTCACTAGGTGTGACTTCCGAGAGAAACATTTCCCACAATGCTGGCATCTGTATGGTTTCTCTCCTCTGTGGACTCTCTGATGTGTCACTAGGTTTGATTTCAATGAAAAACATTTCTCACAATGCTGGCATCTGTATGGTTTCACTCCTGTGTGGACTCGCTGATGTGTCACTAGGTTTGATTTCAATGAAAAACATTTCCCACAATGGTGGCATTTGTATGGCTTCACTCCTGTGTGGTCTCTCAGATGTCTGACTAGGTTTGACTTTGAAGAAGAACATTTCCCACACTGCCGGCATTTGTATGGCTTCGCTCCTGTGTGGAATCGCCGATGCATGACTAGGACTGACTTGTAAGCAAATTTTTCCCCACAATGCTGACATTTATGTGACTTCCTTCTTGTGTGGACTCTTTCATGACTGACAAGTTCTTCTGTAAACAAGGAAAATGACAGACAAGACAATCTCAGCATTAAGAGAGGATGATGTTACCCCAAGATTTAGCCCCACATTCATCCCTCCCTATGTGAG
>NW_024817227.1:477-2105 GCF_019175285.1 Sceloporus undulatus | reverse complement strand
GCTTGCTATGGGTCCCATTCCTTTCCCTCCACATTATGTTCACTCCAGGAATTAACCCTTCGGTTATCCAGCTCCACAAACTCAATGAATTAACCTTCCCAACATCCAGTTCCACAAACTTCACTCAACTTTTTCCAAATATATAACAACACTACCATTTTCTATAAACTATATAATTACATTCAATTCGGATTCTTCCATATTTCTCCAACAACAAATATGGAAGAATCCAATTATACATCAACATTTATGGAAGAATCCAAATTTTACATCCTGGTTCTGAGACCTGGTTTAACTGGTTCAAGTAATTGGTGTGAACCAGCTCAAGTCCTTGTTTTCCAACATTTTAAGGAGTTCCATTTAGCAACTGTGACTAATATCTGTGAAAGGAAGGAAAGGGGGCACCGAAACTACTTTATCTCTCCAGTTTCTTTTCCTAGATGACCTTTGCTTAGCTCCATAGTAGATCCCAGGCGTCCCTCCTCTCTTAATGCTGATATGACTCTTCTCTGTCTTTGCCCTTCTTTAAAGAAGAACGTGAGATTCATCAGAGAATCGAAACTGAGGAGAAATCAAACAAATGTGCGAAATGGTTTCCTTTTATACCTTTAGAGGTATCCACTAGAGAGAAAATGTAGAAATGTGAGCAGTTGAAAGTACCTTTTTGATTGTTTATCAGTTTATTATTTGATAAGACTTAATTTAAAAATTTAAATAGGAAATTTCTTTGGAGAGGCAGCCTTCATACATTTTGTTGTACAGTTGTCACTCCCTTTTTGCGGACTTAGTATCTGCAGCCTCACTCCTCGCGGGAGGGACTGGTGACCATTAATAAAACGGTGTGCTCCTGCATGCGCCTCCCCTCCTGGTGCCATGGGTGTGCAGCCCATTGTTTTCTATGGGACTCGAATATGTGAGAGTCATTATTTTCGCGAGGAGTCCGGAATGGATCCCCTGCGAATTGGGAGGGGCTACTGTATTTTGTAAAGCTCTATTATAATCTTCATTTATGCTACTTCTGCTACAAAGTTCTTGGTCTGAAAGTATCTTGTCCTTACAGAAACATTCAATAAACCTCTGCCCTATTTTGAGCATCCAGTATTCTTCACTGAGTCTATAGAATCTGAAGGACAGTGTCAATTACGGAAGCATCAGTTTTAGCATAAATGAGGTGTTGCTAGAATTCAACTGTTTGTGACTATGAGAAAGGATGCTGAAGATGAATTCCTGTCTCCTATCTAGCCCTATATTGACACACACAACATGCGCTGACTCCCGAGTCAAACTCTGACTTCCCTCCCTGTCCCCAGGATCTAAATCTGGGCTAGAAAGGATCAGGTTTTATTTGGGATCTTCTCTGGTAACCTGTGTTTTTCCTTGTCCTTTTTACATGGAGCAGTAGGGGGGCTGTACATCAGGGCTTGGCACTGAGCTTCCAGTTTTCAGGGGTCATTTTCAGGAAGGTGACGATTGTGCCTCTTTTCCATTTGGGGGGGAGGAGGGGGAGGGCAACTCCAGTCAAGATAAAAGGGCTCTGCACTAACATCCATCTCATATGGAAGAGCAGTAGCTTATTCGTTCGGTAGTCAAGTTCTACTGTCCCAGCCCAGGATTTACTCTGCCCCATC
>NW_024817227.1:0-377 GCF_019175285.1 Sceloporus undulatus | reverse complement strand
AAAACAGAGTTGAAGACCATCCTCTTCAGAGAAGCGTTCCCAGGCATGGAATAATTCTCGCTTGCCCTCCTGGATGAAGATTAACCATCCATTATGAAGCCAAGCCCTCCCTCCAGTCCATCTGCTTTGGTCTAGGCCTTGGAGGAACTGCTGGACCTCATCCCCTTCCCCATCACTCCTCCCTTCTCCTTTTGTGTGGTGTCTTTTTAGATTGTAAGCCTGAGGGCAGGGAACTGTCTAATTAAAAAGACTGTATGTACAGCACTGTGTGTCAGTATCCCCAGAAGGGGCTTTGGGGTCCCTCCATCTCCCTCCTCTTGGCTTTGGCCTAGATTTAGGTCTTCTCTCCCCCCAGACACAGCCCCATCCCCCCCCCC
>NW_024817226.1:0-2106 GCF_019175285.1 Sceloporus undulatus | reverse complement strand
CATGCAAAAAACAACAAACTTTATCGCATCGGGGATAAAACGTTCCCAGATGCGTCACAACATGCATGCACGGGGACATGCACGGAGCATGATGGGAACCAGATGGGGCCCAGAACGCTAGTTTACTGCATGGCAGAATGCCGCCACCACCGCCAAGCGTTCCCATTGGGTTCCCATCGGGCTTCAGGGGACGCTATTTCTGGGGACAGTTTCAAAGCGTGCCCAGAAATGACATCCCCTGGAACCCGATGGGAACCCGATGGGAACGCTCGGTAGCGGAGTTGGCGTTCTGCCATGCAGTAAACTAGCGTTCTGGGCCCCATCGGGTTCCCATCACGCTCCGTGCGCGCCCCCGCGTGTGCATGTTGTAATGCATCGGGGAACGTTTTATCCCTGGTGTGATAAACTTCAATAACAACCTAACAGTTAGCCTTAAAGGTGCAGCTACATCCCACCCTCTTCCTTCCTCCTTTTATAGAACCTGTACAGATTTTCACATTCAGTATGTGGAATGCTGCTGGATATTCAGTGAGATTTTAAGAAAGGCTTATGTACCTTCCCACGTTTCTACTCATACTTTAGCCCTACATGCAAGCAAGCAAATACATGTATAAATTGATGGTATGTAATGTAATTATGTGTTCATTTCCACTGTATATAGATTTACATGGCCTAAACATGGGTTTGACAAATTTATGAATAATACATGTATTGAACAGTGTGTGGAAAAGTCCAGTTGCTGTTATATCTGAGACAACTGTACTGTCTTTCTAATTCCTACTACCTCTTTTCAGTTTGCCTCAAATCTTGGGCTGGAAGATCTGCTAGAACAGCAGGGCAACTGTGGCAAATATTTAAATGCCCTTATAATTCCAGGATTCAGTCTGTCCATCCTTTTCTGATGCCCATTTTAAGTATGAGTCATAACTCATGGGACAAACTCTATACTGGACTGTCAGAAAGACTTCATCTACCCTGCATTGCTTTATTCTGATCAACAATAGAGAAAACAAAACAAAACATAAGGAAGAAAAATATATAGGTAGTACAGAGAAAGAAAACAGTTTATTTTATAAGTGGTTTAGTCTATCAAAAAGCTTTTTTCAACTTTTGGGCAGGAAGCAACATGGGTCTCTTGTGATATTCTTCAGAAGAAAACTTTTTGTATCGTGCTAGAGGATAGGGATTCAGCAGACCACAACAGGGGTGCTTCTCTATTCAAGCATGACTGTGAGCCTAAACACACCTCTAGGGAAAGAGCTTCCCTCTTAAGATAAAATATGTCACTGAGTACCAGCTGCTGGGAAACAACGGCAAAATAATGCTTTGCCTTCACATGCTAGTTCTAGATTTATCGGAGACTGGGTGGTTATTGTTGATATATTGTATATATATCTTTTGATTTTCTGTGTATGTGTTATTAAGGAGACAAACTTTATAAGGGGGGGAGGATGAATCAGGAGTAAAAGATTTAGGCCTCTCATCTATAGACTGCAGTTATTAATTTCTAATATTTATATCCTACCCTATATCTGAAGATTAATAATAATAACAATGGACAAAATCCTGTTGGGAAGTTACAAATGTGTAAGCACCATACTTATTGTAAGGTATGGTGAATCCCATCCTCAGTCCTCTCTTATTGGGCAGCAGCGGGGTCTGTTCCCCTGTTCATTGTGAAGCAACTGGAACGTTCCTCTTTTTATTGAGTCATCCCATTGCACCAGCCAGAGGCAGGGTGCCTGTTACAATTCCCTCTTTAAATGTTATCAGTATCACCTTGGCGTCAGACCAGAAGAATATTGGCAGCCGGAGCAGTTCCTTCAGATCTAGGTCATACATGAACTGACAGAAAAGGCCACTGACAGGGAGTAGCATTTAAAGGTCATTAGTCAATCTTCACAGATTAGAGATGCACATTTTTACTCCTTTAGTTCTTGCAGGTGAGAATGAATAATTTCACCCCCCCAAAAAAAAAAAATCCAATAAAAATCTCAAAGTGCAAAAATCTCACAACAGATCTTTTCCTCAATAGGACATCCTATATATTTAAACATCTGAGGATGTGAACATGAACGGGTATTCTTCACATTCCTATTACATATA
>NW_024817225.1:0-2106 GCF_019175285.1 Sceloporus undulatus | reverse complement strand
TGAGGCCAGAAACCCCTTTGTTAGGAAGCGAACACTGAATATCTCAGGAAGGCCCTATATCTCCCAAGGCCCCCTCCCTCCAGGACCCCCTTCCATTCTTCCCCTCAGTCTCTCTCTCTCCCCTGAAGGCCTCAAACTGCCAACAGCCAAGCGTTGAGACTTAGGAGGCCATTTTGTGTTCCGGTGGCCATTTTCTGCTTCTTGTGACTGTGGGGAATAATGTTTCAGAACCTTCTCTGAAGCCTGAGTTAAACCAAGAGGCTCTTCTTTCTCTCCTGAGGCTTCAGAGAGAGAAGGAGGCCAGGCTCCTTCGGCCAAAAGGGATGAAGTGTGTCTCTTTGTGCCTCTGGCTGTTGTGGCCTGCGTAGTGTTGCCATTTCATGGGTCTTAGGGTTTGGAAATGTGTGCCTTTGGCCAGTGTCCGTGTGGCTGGGGCTCCTAGGTCCCTCAGTCCCCCCTGCCTTTTTCTATATGAACTGCAGGAGGAGCCTGTGAGGGTGGGGAGTGGGCGGTGTCTTCCAGCTCCTCTGCCCCCATTGGCCAGACTGAAGAAGGGGAGGAGCTTCTGCCTCTCTATTTTGCTGTGGGCACAGAAGAGTGAGCGAGGGACTGAGAGAGACAAGGAGGAAGAAAGAGTGTGGGGAGTGGAGAGGAAGCAGAGGGAAAAGGCCTGGAAGTGGTAGGCTTCATTTCTGCACTGAGGCTCCAACTGCCAAACACTGAGGTGGAGGTAGCCATTTTGTGTTCTGGCAGCCATTTTGTGCTTCTTCTGACTGTGGGGAATAATGTTCCAGAACCTTCTCTGAGGCCTCAGTTGAACAGAGACCTCTCTTTCTCTCCTGAGGCTCCAGAGAGAGAAGGAGGCCAGGCTCCTTGGGACAAAAGGAAGGAAGTGTGTCTCTTTGTGTGTCTTTTCTGAGAGGGTTTTCTTATTACAAAGCTCTGCTTCTTCTGGGGAACATGGCTTTTAAAAGGGGTCAGAAATGGGGGGATAATTTTAATACAATCATTATTATTCTTCTTCACAAACCTTGGGCTTTGGCTTCTAAGATGAGGCTAGTTCCCCAAAAAAGGCCAAAAGTGGCTCCTTTGGGAGGTTTTAAAAGTCTCCCCAGTTTCCTTATTAAGAGATTTTCAGGCAAGAAGGAAGGAGACAGACCAGAATAACTCGCATTACCAAGAATGAAACAAACAAACAAACAAGAACAACAAAAATAAGGATTAGAGACTAAAACAAACTATTTAATTGTTTTAAAGGAAAACCATTATGAGGAGGGTAAAAACAAGACATGGGTGCTTCTACCCTTTTTCAACCGACTCAGGCTGTATCTACACTGCAGAAATAATCCAGTTTTAAAGTGTGTTAACTCTTCTGACTCCATCCTATGGAATCCTGGGATTTGTAGTTTGTTGTGGCACCAGAGCTCTCTGGCAGAGAAGGCTAAGTGTCCAAAGGTAAGATCCCAGGATTCCATAGCACTGAGCAGTTAAAGTGGTATCAAAATGTCTTATTTCTATAGTGCGGATGCAGCCTTCTTGGGAAAGGGGCTGATGATGGGGAAAAGCACTTGGAAAGTTTTAGCAGATAATTTATTTATTTATTTACGATGCACTCCTTTCATATCTAGCTACAGGGACATAACCAGGGCCCTCTCCAATTCCCCATCCCCTGATCCCCACTACTCTCAGAAGGCACGGAGTATCTGTTGTGTATGGGAGCTGCAGTGAATCTATGCTAGGTC
The DNA here is from genome assembly GCF_019175285.1 of Sceloporus undulatus. Taxonomy (NCBI): domain Eukaryota; kingdom Metazoa; phylum Chordata; class Lepidosauria; order Squamata; family Phrynosomatidae; genus Sceloporus; species Sceloporus undulatus. The sequence goes on along the minus strand of NW_024817225.1, from coordinate 364 downwards.
TGGGGAGCGTTGTTTGAAGCAGAGGGAGGAAGGGGATACACACCTCTGCATCGGCCCAATGGAGGCATATGTTACCTGCGTATATCACCAGCAGGATGCTGTTCTCTGTGTCTTTGATTGCTGCAGGGTTTCTTGCCAAGCCAATCCTAACCCTGGGCCCCTTTTTCAGGAACATCATCTCGGCCTCCTTGGATACGGCTTTGGGGCCTCTCTTGCTGGAAGTGACCCAAGCTCAGGGCCACAAGGACCCCTGTCCACCTGATGACCGACACAGAGGCCAAGCGGAGGGAGTTGGGCTCCAACAGAGAGAAGATGCCGAGGTACAACAGCTCTTTGGTGAGTCACTATCCTATTAGCTTCATCT
>NW_024817224.1:0-2106 GCF_019175285.1 Sceloporus undulatus | reverse complement strand
AGTAGGCTTTTATTGTCATACATGCTGCATAAGTATAGTCCTTTAGCAAAATTATTCTTCAGGCTTAGTTACAAATGAAAAATAAAAGTTCTTGGCTGCTTAATCTTCTTTGAAAGCATATAAACAAAATAGTAATGCTTTGAGCTTTAAACAAAATTCTTTCAATACTTTCCAGCCATACTTTCCTGCTGAGCTTTTCATTGAAATGTCTTCTTTTTCAGTCTTGTGCACAGACCTCTGGTGATGGATTCAAGGTTGGTTTTACAAGAAAAAAACTATTTTAATATGTAGTGTCATAACAGGAAACAGTTGCCTCAGCACTCAAAAACAAGTGTACAGGACACAGTTTCTTTAACCTAAGAAATCTTGCTTAACTTTTGAAACACTATAAAGGTATGGATTAAAGAAAGCTGAGATCTAGATATGTGAGGTGCTAATACCCAGGAACATCTTCAATTCAGTATAGCAAGAGGAAAAAAAGTACATATGGTCTGAATTCTACTGGTAGTCACAATGAGAGTTTGTTATTATTTCCCAGCAAGTTGGCTTCAACTTATGGCAACCCTATGAATGACAGACCTCCAAGAGACCTTGTTATTAACAGTCTTGCCCAAGTCTTTCAGCCCCCACTCTGTTGTAGTCTTCTTTACCTGGCCATTCAATTAGATCCATTCAATCAGTTTTTGAATGGTGACTCAATAGTTATATAATATTGTTTCAATAGCTCTATTTTAGTTGTGTATACGGTCAGACCTCTATATCCTCAGGGGATCTGTTCCAGACACACACCCTGCAGATCCAAAAAATGCAGGACCTCAAGTCCTGTTCTCTCTAAGGGTGGTGTGATGTTCACGTGCCCACTAGAGAGGTCATGTGCAAGCGTGGCCACTGGGGATGAGGCTTGCCATCCGTGGATGCTCACATCCATGGATGGCAAGCCCATGAATATGAAAGTCCAACTATTTCAATCAATGTGTGAATACTGATTTCGGGGCAGCCACCACCTCACTTCTTCCATTCGCATGACCAGGGCTGCTGCCCCCACAGTGATGTCATCCTATCCTCTCCCTTAACCCCTCCCTACCTCCATTATGCCTTATCCAGCATCCCTTAAGGGTTTTTAATAATTTTTTTCAACATTTTTGTGCGGTTCTGGAACTCTGCAGCCCCACTTTAAGCTTCTTAACAGAATGTTTTAAAACCTTAAGGCTTCAGAGCTCCAGAATTGCATGAAAAACAGGATTTAAAAAATAACAAGGGGGAGGAGGGAAAGACAGCGACATCATGTGGCTGACAATTGTGCTAGTGCCCTAGGAGTGGCTTTTTGCACCCAGGGCAGGCATTGCGCAATTGGCAGTTCATTCACGGGTTTCCCTCGTGAATAAAAAGAGATGGTTGGGGGATGGGACAGCTACAGGAGGGAACTAGGGTCATACCATCACCATAGCTGATGCCACTTCCTTCACAAGGGAATTGCAGTTTGAAAGCCGTGTGTGATAATATCCTGACAACCCCCTGATAATCTAGATTGATGACTGCCCTGCTATGCTGCCCTAAAATTCTGATTTATGCTGGCACTGGTGAATTTATAAGCATACACACACACACACACACACACACACACACACACACACACTACGTAATAATGAATACTGTTAAGAATTAACAAGGAGAATACCCATATTTCATAGAATATTCTATTTCCCGCAATCTTCCATCCTATGATATTATCTCAACAGTGCATTCCTGAAGCTTGAGTCCACTATCTGCATTTCAATTGTCTTCCCCATGTCAGATGTTGTTTAAAAAAGTCATCCACTGAGGAGGATTTGTGCTTGGGTGACTTAATCTTTATTGTATATTGTACAATCCCCACTTGGCTATGGAAACCCACTGTATGATCTTGGGCCAGTCACACTCTCTCAGTCTCAGAGGAAGGCAAGCACAACCGCCTCTGAACAAATTCTGGCAAGAAAACCCAATATTGGTTTTGCCTTAGGGTCACTATTAGACAGAAATGACAATGAATGACCAAAATCTACATCTAAAAATGCAGGAACTCCACTACTCACTTTTCAAAGTCAGAAGTGAATTTTCACTCTGTTT
>NW_024817223.1:0-2106 GCF_019175285.1 Sceloporus undulatus | reverse complement strand
CCATTACTGAAACATAGAACATACAATGTGGCATGCCTTATTGTCTACAAAGGTGATGGTTCTTCTATGCACACATAAACACGTGCACACGTATATGTGCATGCAAACACACCAACACAGCCATAACACATTTGCCTTGTCCTGAATGAAAGAGAGAAAGAGTGACCATTTCCAGACTAATGCCCATTCTTTTTGCCACATGGAAGTACTATAGTTGCAACATATCATGGCAACATAGAACATATGCTTGTTTGCCTTGGCAACAGATATGCCCCACTTTGGATATTTTGTTTCCTTTTGAGTCTCTTTAAAAATTCTGGTAAATGGGAGCAGTATGTGTGCAGAAAACCATTCCTATGTATATAAAGGACATTACTTATTTCCTGCAGAAATTACAGTCCATCTACAACCTCCCACAGAACACCTTAGCCACGATGGATATGGAATCCCTATATACCAAAATTCCACACATGGATGGACTCCAAGCTGTCAAGAACATCATTCCAGATGGGACCATCGAAGACTTAACCACCAAGGTCTGTGACTTTCTTCTCACACACTAATTCACTTTTGATAATAACATATTCCTTTAAGTTAATGGTACTGCCATGGACACATGCTTGGGACCACAAAATGCCAACATCTTCATGGCTGACAGAAACAATGCTTCCTTAGCTCCTGCATCCAGAAACATCTCCTTTACTTGAGGTTCATTGATGATATCTTCATAATTTGGAATCATGGAAAAGACTCACACAAGACATTCCTCCAGAATTTTGACAACTTCCACACTACTCAGTCTGGAACTATCAATAGAACAAGTTAACTTTCTGGACACCACTGTATAACTACATAATTGATGTCTAACCAAATCCACTGAGCCCTATACATACTTACACTCCTCCATTTTCCACCCTGAACAAATTGCCAAATCCATGGTCTATAGACAAGATCTTTGATACAAGCACATCTGCTCAGACTCACAAGACAAAAACAGCAAACTACAATAAGCATTTTTCAAGTAACAGTACCCAACATATGAAGTCAAACAACAACAACAACAGTAAGGCAGGACTTGTAACCAGAACTAATCTATTACAGAACAGACTAAAGACAGGAAATAGTAGTTATGTACCGCTCCCAGCTGAGACTACTCAGATATCATCAACTCATTCTAGACAATAATGGTGCCATCTCAAAGGCACTTGGTGGCAGGCCTTTAACTGCCTACAGAAAGCATCCAAAACTCAGACAATTACTTATCTACAGGAAGACACACATCACAGATGGGGATATGGACACAAACTCGGGTGCCAACTCTTCCTTGTAACCAACCTTGAATTCCATTGTGGGAGGAAGGCAGGATATAAATCCTTGAAAATAAGTAAATAAATAAATCTACTTTGGAAATGTCAAACAGATCTAATTGCATTACCCACACTATTAGGAGTACTTTCACTTGCTCATCCTTTAATGTGATATATGCCATCCTATGTCAACAATGCCCTTCAGCACTCTACATTGGGCAAACAGGCAGATAATAAATGGAAATTTATCAGACATTAGGAGTGGTGTAACACACACACAGAGAGAGAGAGAGAGAGAGAGTTGCAGAACATTTCAGTCTTTCCGGACCTCACAAAAGCAGTCTTTGACCAAAACCCTTCAAAGAGAGAGATAGGAAAGAGAAACAGAAGAATTGAAATATAGCCACAAACTCCAGCTCATCAACAGTGGGTTGAACAGAGATAATAGTTTCCTGGCAAATTACAGTGGGCCCTTCCTTTACTCAGAAGATCCGTTCCAGACTCCGCTGCATAAGGGAAATCCAGCATATGCTGGAGCTCCATTAGAAATAATGGGACTCGTGCCCACGGTGCAGTGCGGCACACGTGCCATGGGCGCGCACCCTATTACCTCTTCCAGGGCACGTGAGGGCTTTTTCTGTCACGGCTTTCAGGGTATGTTGAAAGCCATGTAAGGGATGCCCACATATGACATGGGCGCACTGTATAACACTACTTAACATTGCAGCCTCATGATGGCTGTCTTGGCAAGTTTATCACATCTCCTTTCTGGTTGCCAGCCAACATCAGACTATATTCT
>NW_024817222.1:0-2106 GCF_019175285.1 Sceloporus undulatus | reverse complement strand
TTGTTACAATAGGCCTATCCAAGTCAGGAAGCAGTTGAATGGCAAGCCCATCTGCAGGCATTCTTATTTAAAATGTAACTATCTAGACAAGGTAAGAGGCAATTGTGGTCTTTGTGGAAGACTCCTCAGGGCTCTGTAGGATGTCTGAATAGGATTTGAAGCAACCTCTTAGCAGAAAAAAAAACCCTGACTATATTGTTTTAAAACACTCATGGAGGAAGGGGGGGTTTCTCCCCCCATGGAGAGGAGTCTGTTTGTTTTTGATAAAAGTTTTTCTTAACCCCCTGTATTAGTGAGAACCATCTAATGGAAGAAACTGTATTTTTTAGTTTCTTCCCTTTAACAGACATCTCTCCTATGAAAGAAGGGAAGGCAAGGGAAGTCACCTCTCTGAGGCTAGCTGACTGAGGTTCCCTGTGTTTTATAACAGGAACTTAACCCTTTTGCCAATAAAGTGGAGCTTGGTTGGTCACCTTATATCTATCACCTCATATGAGATGTTTTAACAAAGATCCTCAATGCATGTAAGCATTAGAGGTCTGCTGAGTGACCAGAGGCCTTCTCCTTGCTTGAGTCACCCTGCTTATTAGCATTTAAATGAATCTGAATTGTTAAAGCTTATGCTCTTAATGAGAAGTGCTATGGCTGATAACAGTTTGCACAAAGGAGGTAGAACCATGTGCTCATCTTATGTCTTAGGCTGTTCCAGCAAAGGCAAAAGGGCTCTGGCCCCAATGGAGACAGAGATGGAGGCCCATGAGGAAGGAAGAAAAACCATCATGTTGGCTTATGGCTAGCCCCTTCCCTAGTTGAATTAGTTTCCAGGCATCTTCTCTGGCCTGGAAAAAGGAGAGGTGGGTGAGCAGAAACAGCACAACTCAAACTTCATGGGGTAACAGTAATAAAATGAACACCAGAAAAAGTTAACCAGTATCTCTTGTAAATCTGAACTCCCCAGACCTGTTGGTCTGGGGGCTCTCCTCTCCTTTATTTCCCCCATCAAGGGAGGCTGCCTGGGCAGTAGCCTCTTCCAGGCACTGAGGAAACTGCTCCTGGGTTAGCAGTGACTGAATAGCATTGCTAAACATGGGTAGACAGCTGCATATGACCTGTAGTGTAGTCCTGATATTCACAGGGCATTTTGTTTTATTTATGTTTGAAACAGCCCCAACTTCAAGCTGGGGTTTACAAGCTTAGCCCTTATTATCTCAGGCAGGCTTTAGTAACCTGACTGCATGATAGAAGCTGGCTTGGTCCTCAACTCCCTTCTCACTTGCATAGGTAGCTGTGAAGGGCAGAGGGGCTGCTGTGGGACATGCCCCCCCATTTACCTGAGGTATGTCTGTATCCTAAGAAGGATAACCTCTGATGGAAAGGAGAGGCCAAGCACTCAAGCAGCTCTCTCATGAGTGCCATAGTTTGGGGCAGCCAAACACAATTGGGGGTGAAGGGAACTTTCCACCCATGATATCCACAAGTGGTTTAACCCTTTTTGTTGTTGTAACTTTTTGGGAGGGAACACAGGAGGATTTGTATCCATGTGCTCTCCCATAGTATCCTTGGGTTGGAAGAGACCCCAAGGGTCATCCAGTCCAACCCCATTCTGCCATGCAGGAACTCTCAATCAAAGCATAACCGATAGATGGCCCTCCAGCCTCTGTTTAGAAGTGGGTGGCAGAGGCCATGCTCTCTCTGGGGAGGACATGAAGCCATATTGTGCTTTATTGTGGGATGGTCTGTGGCAGCCAAAAAGGACCATTTAGAGTTGGAAGCTTCAGCTCCTGGTGGGCCAAGTCTAGCTTCCTTTACAGCCATGCGGCTGTACAACATAGAAGAGGATTCCTCTGCCTCTTTACACACCATCTCATTATAAGAATTCAAAATGAAAGTGCAGGAGCCCTGGCAACACCACCATGTGCTTCGCAGTCTGCAAAAGGATCCCCCACACCTGTTGGGGTCCTGGGTGCTATTGGGGCCAGAGATGGGAAGGAAGGGGGAGACAAAGGGTTTATGCCCCCATCTGCCCTCCTGGCAGAGTCCCAAACCTTATGCTAGGCATAGTGCCTGCAATGGCCATGGCAGAGGCCTCATGGCAATGCCTGCCCT
>NW_024817221.1:0-2106 GCF_019175285.1 Sceloporus undulatus | reverse complement strand
ACATGGTGTTTCAGAGATGGACACACTTTTCTTGGCTCTTCCTCTTCAAAGCCTAAGTTGGTTTGCCTAACAGAAAGGATCCATGGCTGTTTTTGGCTGTCTGACTGGGTACCTACTGGGTGTCTGTTGGCCTTTCAGCTAAGCTTCAGTTCCCTGATGTGATCTCTTGTATTGGGGGAAATGGAGTTAAAAGTCCAGTTTTTACCAAGACAAAGCAAATTAGGAATTTCTGGGTCTTCATTTTTCTGCATGGTCCCTGTTAGTCAGTCGAAGGTGGCCGAAGGGGGCAGATGGGTGCTGAGCCCCAGTGGCGCAGTGGTTAAATGCCTGTGCTGCAGCCACTCACTCAAAACCACAAGGTTGCAAGTTCAAAACCAGCAAAAGGGCTCAAGCTCGACTCAGGCTTGCATCCTTCCGAGGTCGCTAAAATGAGTACCCAGATTGTTGGGGGCAATTAGCTTACACCTTGTAAACCGCTTAGGGAGTGCTTAAGTGCACTGATAAGCAGTATAGAAATGTACCTGCTATTGCTATTAGTTGCAACACTGCTGCAGCCATGGCATAAATCCAAAACCACAAACCATACCCTCCTGGAATTGACCAAAGGTCATTCCTGCCTAGTATTCTGTTTTCTACAGTGGTCAACTTCTACATTCCCTTTGCAGCACAGCCACTACTGTACAATGCAGCTATCATGAATTAGATGAAATGAAGAAGGTTAGTTATAAAAAATAGCTATATTTTTTAGATTTTTAGATTTTTTTTCTATTTTAATTTTACTACTCTAATAGTTGTTTTAATGTGTTTTATATGTGTTGTTAGCCGCCTTGGGTCCAACTTTGGGAGAAAGATGGGATAAAAATAAAATAAAATACTACCACTGCTTTTGAAGGAAGCACATCAGACAGACAGTTCTGGAGTCTACTCCTGGGTTTACCAACAGCCTATTGAATTATCTGTTTCAGGGGGTGAAGTTCTGATGTTAAAAAACCAGTTTGGACAGTTAGCAAGAGTGATCTGGGGATCAAGACAGCTAAGAGGAGTCTGGTGATAGACCTTTGAGTGTAATCACACCCAAAATACCCCAAATGCCACAAAAATGTTCAAAAATATAATGGTCCCACCCCATGAATGACCACCACCACCCCCACCACACACCCTGAAAAAATAAAACAGGGCACGGGTGGTGTAATATTGAAAGTCAAAGTTATGTGACATCATTGCCAGTTATTTGGGACACTTTAGTGTGGCCTACAAGGGAGGCAAAGTGTTAAAAAATGGGCCATGCTGCAGTTACCTGCCCAGTATTCTCAACTCTGACCAAAGCAGGTCTCCAGGGTCTTAGGCAGGATTCTTTCCTAGCTCTATTTAGAGGTTCTCAGTATTTCTTGGTAGCATCCAGGGGAAGTTAGCCTCCCACTAGAATTTGCCGGGTTCTCAATGGAAGTTAGTTTGCTACTGCTAATAGATCTGAAAATTTATTCCCTGTGTTTTACTCCCCTTGGTCCTGGTCCTCATATGGTCAAGAAAGGAAGTGGCCTCTGCCTGCATTTACATCCCTCCACACCATTTAACTGAGAATAGAAGTAACATCTGAGACAAAATGTAGGCCTGGGACATCATAACTTTTCTTCTCCTGTATGATTTCTAAGAACTTTGCCAGCTTCCGGGCGGGCTATGGAGTTGAGACTGCCATGGTCGCCCTAGTCGATGATCTCCGTCTGGGCATGGACAGGGGTAGCGTGTCCCTGTTAGTGCTTTTGGACATCTCAGCGGACTTCGATACCATCGACCATGGTATCCTTCTGGAACGCCTGAGAGAGTTAGGTATCAGGGGCACTGCGCTCCAGTGGTTCCGTTCCTACCTCTCAGATTGATTCCAGATGGTACAGCTGGGGGATGTTTGCTCTGATAAGAGGGCGCTTACATCTGGTGTCCCTCAAGGAGCTATTCTGTCCCCCATGCTATTTAACATTTACATGAAGCCGCTGGGAGAGATCATCCGGAGACACGGGTGATGATGACACCCAAATAGTCTTCTCTGTGTCGCCGACTGATACAATGACTAGGGATGGCATCTCTCCGCTCAATGCCTGTCTGGAGTCG
>NW_024817220.1:0-2106 GCF_019175285.1 Sceloporus undulatus | reverse complement strand
CCTAAGGCATTTTCCCGTAGGAGTTTTCTTAGGCTGAGAGTGTGTAAATTGCCCAAAGTCACCCAGTGAATCTCCATGGCAGAACAGGGTCTATAGGCCCATAAACAAACAGGTATCTGACTATAATCTAGTATGAGGGAGGCTGTAAAGGTTTCCTTGAGGAATCCCATCTTGTGCTTTGTTTATTCTTTTATTTACTACAGACACACTGCTGCAACCTGATACTGAAAGTCTGTGTTCTGCCAGCCCTCCTTCCTATCCTTCCAGTGCTGATGCTGCTAAAAAACTTCCAGCTAGACAGAAGAAAAGGAGGTATAAGAAGGGTTGGACAGGTATAACAAGTTTCTGTAAGAAGGACCTTCACTGTCAGAGACTTTGATCCAAAACACACTGTAGAAATAGGTTTTCTTGAAAATAATATTTGAGGTCTGTTTGGCTTCTTCTATAATGTTATCATTTTGGAGTAAGTAATCTTGCAGTTGCCACCTATACTCTGTTTCCAATATATTTATATTCATGGTTATAGGATTATGGTCTGAATAAGTTCAGGATAGAACTTCCATTTTGTTAATTTTATTACATAGTGTTTTTGAAACTAAGAAAATGTTTATTCTAGCAAATCCTTCCAATGCTGATGCTGCTAAAAAAAACTTCCCACTAGACAGAATATGAGGAAAAAGAAGGGCTGGACAAGTATAACAAGTCTCTGTAAGAAGGAGCTTCACTGTCGGAGACTTTGGTCCAAAAATACAATGCAGAAATAATCAAGTCTGAGACTGGTTTAACTGCCCTGGCTCAATGGTAAGGATTTCTGGGAACTGTAGTTTTGTGAGACATTTAACCTTCTCTGTCAGAGAGCTCTGGTGCTACAATAAACTACAATTACAGTATTTGAGCACTCTTTCACTTCTTCATGGGATGCTCCCAGTCACTCCAGAGAGAGAGTGTTATTTCCCAATGCGGGTGCTACCAGCTCTGAGAAAAAGATATGACTGCTTGGTGGAGTAATCCAAAATAATGTCAAAACTTTTTTTCTATCACTTTGAGTCTATTTAAGGTTGATGTTAGTCACATTTTTGCATGAACTGATTTTGCAGGAACTGAGAAGCTTTACACCAATCAATGACATTACATTAACTGTGACCCTATTTGGTTGTATGTTCTGTGTGGGGTATATATTTTGCAGACAACTGAATGGATACTTTATTATTAAATTAAAAATAAAAACCTTGGGTGGCATTTTAGGCAAGCATCCATTCAAATTTATAGCTGTAGAAATGATTTGTTTTTCCATATAATTTTAGCTATCACTTGGACAACTTTTATTTTCCATACCATTCAGGGAGGTGAGAGATATCCTGTATGCTGAGAGTCAGTGTGGTGTAGTAGTTTGAATATTTAACTACCACTCTGGAGATCAAGGTTTGCTTCCCTGTTTGAGCAAAAAAACAAAAACAAAACCACTGGGTGACTTTGGGCAAGCCACACTCTCTCAGCCTCAGAGGATGGCAATGGCAACCTCCCTCTGAAGAAATCTGCTGAGAAAACCCTAGGACAGGTTTGCCTTAGGGCTGCCATAAGGCAAAAATGATTTGAAGGGACACACAAAACAAAACAAAATATAGTTAATATCTTCTTCTTCTGTAGTTGTGGTATTCACATAAATTCCACTGGATGGCACTGAAGGAGACAAGATCACATGCAAATAGTTTTACAAATCTAACACAATTTTGAAAAGTGAATTCAGGGCTTATAGCTGATTTGCATCACTGCTTAGTTATCGCAGAAATGCTAGCCGATTTAGATTTGTAACCATAAACATCATTGAATCACTATTGTGGAACATTATGTGACTGTGCTCCTCTGGTATATCAAAGTATGTGTAACTCTGAGTTTTGGGATTTAGATTTAGCAGAATGCCTAGATTCATGTTTAAAGATTGGTAGAGCATTGCTTAATATCATGTAATTCCAGGTACAATTGGAAGATCACTTATTTTTCATAACCCTTATTAATCATTCCTCAGACCTAGGATGTACATTATTTATTTTATTAGTCATTAGTTATATTTATATCCTGCTTTTCTTCCCACCAGCTTAAAGTGGC
>NW_024817219.1:0-2106 GCF_019175285.1 Sceloporus undulatus | reverse complement strand
CTAAAATAAGGCACCAAGCAACAGGAGGTGCTGCTAAGAGTACACAAATTCTATTGGCTCTTGTGGAAGCTTAATCATCCACAGCTGGTTTCGGGACAGCCAATTATTATTATTATTATTATTATTATTATTATTATTATTATTTTGGTTTTGGTATAACTTATTATTATTATTATTATTATTATTATTATTATTATTATTATTATCCCACCTTTCTCCCAAGACTGGGACTCAGGGTGGCTTACAACACTAAAAAAATCATACAGTTAAAAACATAAAAAAGAATACAAATAGGATTAAATTACTACAATAATTAACACAAATTCAATGCTAAAATATTAAATACTTTAAAAAGATAAAAATGCTTAAAATACATTAAACCAATATAGCATCCCAGGCCACTCTTTAAAAGCATTCTATTTTGAATGCCTGTCGAAAGAGGAAAGTTTTTGCCTATTGGCGAAAGGCTATCAAAGAGTTCCAGAGTTTAGGGGACAAGGAGTTCCAGAGTCTAGGGGCAGCCACAGAAAAGGCCCTCTCCCTTCTCACCACCAACCATGCTTATGATGGTGGTAGGATGGAGAGAAAGGCCTCCTGTGAGGATCTCAGAGGCCAGGCCGGCTCAAAGAGGGAGATACGGTGTGCCAAATAGCCTGGACCTGAGCCATATATGGCTTTATAGGTCATCACCAACACTTAGAATTGTGCCTGGAAACAGACTGGCAGCCAGTGGAGCTGTTTCAACAGGAGCATTGTTTGCTCTCTATAACCCAGCACCAGTTTCTGGGTTTGCCCCTCTAGGAAGGAATAGAACCACTGTTAAAACAGTATCTCCAAGTCCCATCCCAGACAGGCAACCCAGAAGGATACCATGGTCAATGGTATCGAAAGCTGCTGGAAGGTCCAACAGAACTAACCGGAACACATTTCCCCATTCGGTTCCCTGCCTAGGTCATCCACCATGGTGACCAAGACTGTCTCTGTTCCATAGCCAGGCTAGAAACCATTTTGAAATGGATCTAATTAATCAGTTTCATATAAAAGCCTCTGGAGCTGGGAAGCTACCACACATTCCAATACCTTGCCAAAAATGGTAGGCTGGACACTGGTTGATAGTTATTCATTATAGTGGGATTCGGGGATGGCTTTTTCAACAAAGGTTTCACAACTAACTTATTTAGGCAAGTTGGAAATCTGCCTTGTTGTAAGGAGGCATTGACTACCTCCTTCACCCACTCAGCCAGTCCCTCTCAGGCCTGTTTAATAAGCCAAAAAGGACAAGAGTCCAAGACATATGTGGTGGCTTTTACCTCTCCAATGATCCTGTCCACATCATCAGGCTGCACAAGTTGAAAAGTATCCATTAACAGTGGACAGACAGGAGCCAAGGTTACATCCACTGGCACTGTATCAACTAAAGCATCCAAGTCAGAGCAGATCTGAGCAACTTTATCTGCAAAGTGCTGTGCGAATTCTTCACAGCATGCCACTGAATGGTCTCCATTATCCATTTCTAGGTGAGTGTGTAAGAGAACCCTGACCACTCAGAACAGCTCTGCTGGATAGCTTTGTGCGGATGCAGTGCTGGCAGAAAAAAATAATTTCTTTGCTACCTGCACTGCCACGGAGTAGGTCGTCAAATAGTCTCTAGCCTGTGTTCAGTCAGATTCACTCCGAGTCTTCCGCCAACATCGCTCTAGTCTCCGTCTCACTCGCTTCATCACCACCAACTGCCTGGAGAAATAGGGGACTGATTTGGCTCTGCTACGTAAGAGGGGCACTCAGGAGCAATTGTGTTCACAGCTCTGGTCATTTCCCCATTCCAAGGTTGGTCAGAGCTTCAACAGAATCACCTGCTGAGGTGACAGGAAACTCCCCAAGAGCCCTCAGGAATTCTTCTGGATCCATCAGCCTCCTGGGGTAGACCATCCTAATAGGTTCTCCACCCCTGCAAAGGTTCTGAGTCCCAGTGAGTCTAATAAGTTTATCGCATGGGGCATAAACCGTTCCCCAGCGCGTTCTAACGGGGACGAGCGTGGGCGCGCATGGAGCGCGATGGGCACCGGATGGGGCCCAAAATGTGACTTTATCGCACGGGGGGACGCC
>NW_024817218.1:0-2106 GCF_019175285.1 Sceloporus undulatus | reverse complement strand
TCCAGATGGTGCAGCTGGGAGACGTGTGCTCCGATAAGAGGGCCCTTACATCTGGGGTCCCTCGAGGAGCCATTCTGTCTCCCATGCTCTTCAACATTTACATGAAACCGCTGGGAGAGATCATCCGGAGTCATGGGGCGCAGGGTTATCAGTACGCTGATGACACCCAAATAGTCTTCTCTATGTCTCCAATTGATGCAGTGACCGGGGATGGCATCTCTTCTCCTCGTGGCCTGTCTGGAGTCGGTAATGGGCTGGATGAGGGAAAACCGACTCAGTCTGAATCCAGACAAAAAAGAGGTGCTCGTGATAGGTTCTCCTGGCCCGAGGATGGCGGTGGTTCCACCTGTCCTGAATGGGATCACCCTTCCCGTGAAGGACTCAGTACGCGGTCTGGGGGTGCTTCTTGACTCATCGCTCCACCTTACACCTCAGGTGGATGCGACAGTCAGGAGCACCTGCTATCAGCTTCGGCTGATACGCCAGCTGCGTCCCTACCTAGGCCAGAGGGACCTTGAAACTGTAGTACATGCTCTGGTAACCTCTCGCTTGGATTTCTGCAATGCACTCTACATGGGGCAACCCTTGTACCATACCTGGAAGCTACAATTGGTACAGAATATGGCAGCCAGACTGGTCACTGGCATACCCAGGGCCAGTCATATAACACCAGTGCTTAAAGATCTGCACTGGCTGCCTATTCGCTTCCGGGCGCAATACAAGGTGTTGGTTATAACCTATAAAGCCCTAAATGGTTTGGGCCCAGGATACCTAGAGGACCGCCTCTCCCCATATAATCCGCCCCGCAAACTCAGAACATCTGGGCAGCAGCTATTGAGGGTCCCAGGAGCAAGACTAGTCTCCACATCTAGGAGGACTTTCTCCATCTCGGCCCCCAACCTCTGGAACTCTCTGCCTATTGAGCTCCGCTCGGCCACCTCCCTGGCTCAGTTCAAAAAGGGGCTGAAGACCTTTCTATTCAAACAGGCATACCCTGATGTGCGCCCCGAATAACCTCACCCTCTTCTTTACGTCAGCAGTGGCAAGCTGGCTGGAGTGTTTTATTGGATTTTAATATGAATGTATAATTTTTTATGTATTGTATCTTGTGGAATGTTGTGCACCGCCCTGATTTTGTAGAAGGGCGGTATATAAATAAAATTTTTATTTTTTTAATTTTATTAATGAAAGTAGTACTGTAACAGGTTTCCTTTCCTTTTAAGTTTGTTACACTCTGTGTGAATTCAATATTTTTATTGCCTATTTTTCATATGGTCTGCTCACTTATTCAATGAACTGTTTGCTTACTTGGGAAATCCTCTTCTTGCACCCAAAGCCCCAAAGTGGTGTGAACAAAGCAAGGAGAAATCTTTTACCTCCTATCAGCTACTGATAAATGATATGAGATGTTCCCTGCCTGGAGAGAGTGGCCAAAATCTGGCTTTTCCCTGTGCCTGCTTTAGTCAGTGGGTTATGAGTACAGTTTGCAATAAATCATTGGGGTCAGCCATTCAGAGGACTGAGGGAATCAGCTCTGTTGCTGTATTCCATAGTCTATATGTTTGGTATTCCTTGTCATGCAATATCAGTGAGAAATAACACATGAAGTAAGCCAAGCCAATATCACAAGCCAAGACATTTTTATTTAAGCAAGGCTTTAATATATAATCATACCAAGGTGGGTTTTATGGAGTATGTGTGTTTCAATGTTGTCTTTTAACTTTTATATATGTATTTTATGCTCTTTTTAGATTATTTTGACTGTTTTAAATTTTATTGTAATTTTTAAATGTTTTATCATGAGCTGCCTTGGGTCCCTTCTGGGAGAAAGGTAGCATACAAATGAAATAAATAAATAAATAAATAAGAAGTATGGTACTTTAAAACAGAGTACAGTTAGGCCTTAATTGATTTTCTCTGATTCTAGCTCAAAACTATAGAAACTCTCTTGGGCAACTCAGCCAAAGTTGGGGACGTGATTGTTCTTGGCATGATAACCCAGCTGAAGGAGGTAAGCTCTGTACTATCAGTGGTTTTGTGGATGACTGTTGTTCAGCAGTATGATGACAATCTGTGAGATTTGTGTTTCAAATGTGACTGGAAGAG
>NW_024817217.1:0-2106 GCF_019175285.1 Sceloporus undulatus | reverse complement strand
GGGGGGGCTCTTCGGTCACTGGATGTTATATACACTCTGGGTGGGTTTCCATCCTGAAGATGCTTTGGGGGCAATCCTTAATGAAAACACATGTTCTTAGCCCACAAAGGGAAACAATAAAACAAAGTCTGCTGTCAACTCTTGAACACAGGAACTTTCCATAGTTGCACATGTGTTGCCAATTTGAGAAATGGGGAAATAGAAGAAGGAGAGATTAGAAGAGATAGGGGAGTGTGAGGGGAGAAAGAATGTGAGCCCAAAAGATGCTCTCAAATCTCCTAAGCATGGTTGAGATCAGAAATATGGTGTATCTTTTCATTTTCACTTTACATCAGTGGTTCTCAACCTTTGGCCTTACAGGCATTTTGGACAAATCCAAACAGATTTTCCATATTCCAGATCCTGGCTCCTCATCTCCAATCCTCAGACTGAAGAGGAAGAATCTCAGAGCCAAAGTGATGTCTTGCAAAGAGCTGTGTATGTGTTTTCTTCCCCTGTTAAACTTACCGACTGGCAATCTATACTGAAGTTATGGACTCATAACCTAGAGTTACAGATCTGTTTCTGCTCTGTATTTAGTAATACTACACAGTCACAATTGTGGCATTATTGCCACAATAATAAATGCCTCTCAACCCACTTTACAACCAGAAGCCACATTAAGGAAAAGAGACAGATGAAAAAGCCAATACAATTGTAGGCTGTATCAATAAGAGTATAGTGTCTAGCTCAAGGAAAGTAATAGTGCCACTCTATTCTGCTTGAACAGGCCTCACCTGGAATATTGTGTCCAGTTCTGGGCACCACAGTTCAAAAAGGATGTTGACAAACTGGAAGGTCTCCAGAGGAGGGTGACCAAAATGATGAAAGTTCTGGAAACCATGCTCTATGAGGAGTAGCTTAGGAAGCTAGGCATGTTTAGCCTGGGGAAGAGAAGACTGAGAGGTGACGCAATACACATGTTTTAACATTTGAAAGGGTACCAAAGATGGCGCAAGCTTGTTTTCTGGAGCCACATAGACTAGAGACTAGGGACAGGCCTGGGGGAACGCAATCAGAGCAGAATGGAAGGGGGTAGGAAGGGAGTGGAATGGGGCTATCATCCATTTTACCACATGCTGGAACGCCACCGATGCCACCAGAAGTCCCTGTTCCATTTTCCATCTATGCCAGAGTGGCTGTTTTTCAGGAACTATTCAGAACACTTAGTTCCTGAAAATTGGCCTCTGGGGGACAGATGGGGAATGGAAAGGGGACTTCTGGTGGCATCAGCGGTGTTCTGGCATGTGGTAAAATGGATGACAGCCCCATTCTGCTCCCTTCCCACCCCCTTCCGTTCCACTCTAATTGCATTCCCATGGGCCCATGCGATAACATCCTAAGACACAGAACAATGGAAAAAAGATCCCACCTAAAAATAGGAAGAACTTATCAACAGTACGAGATGTTAAAACATGAAGTCTCCTTTTGAGGTTTTTGAACAGAGGCTGGATGGTCATCTGTCAGAGGTGCTGTGATTGTATATTCCCATATGGCAGGGGATTGGACTGGATGGCCTTTGTGGTTTCTTCCAATGCTATGATTCTAGGTCTGTTTGACTAACAATTGCAATGCAAAGTGACACTTGCAGCCCCTTCCCACCAGCAAAAGCAATCTGCAATCTAAAGCATGACACCCATTGCAATTCATCATGGCCTTGCCTCTTGGCAGGAGGAATCTGGAAATATCTTCCCTTCTTGCCAGCTGAAGAAACCTCCTTTGCTGGAGTGGATGATGGCTATTAGGGTAGGTTTGGTGGATCTGGGCAAGAAGCATTACTTAATTATTAATCTGTAACTAAGTAGATAATGTAGGATATTGGTGACTGTTTTTTGTTTCAATTGTATAATTCTGTACAATTGTGGCTGATGCTTACTGTATTATGATTAATGACATCATCAGGGCCTAACAGTACCTTGTTAGGTACAAGCCTTGGCAGTTAAAGTGGCATCATAGTGCTAGTCTGAAAGTGTCCCTGTTGTATGGAAACATTTTAGGTTCCTGCTACATGAACTGGCTTTTAGTCTTCAAGGACTTACTTAAGGACAGGTTGTGGGTTTTGGGGGG
>NW_024817216.1:0-2106 GCF_019175285.1 Sceloporus undulatus | reverse complement strand
AATCTCTTTTTATATCTCTTAATACCCATGAGTATCTCAGAGAAATAGATCGGATCTGTGTAGATGTAGCTCATCCATATATGTCAGGATCACACTGTTTTAGCCAGAAGGAAGAGTCTGACAGTCCAGGAGACATCAGATAAGAATGGCAATTTTATTAATTTCTCTGTCTTGTGTGAGAGTGTTTGAAGGAGACCATACTGAAATCCTTTAATAAAACACACTACTCACATTATACTTACAGAAAAGTAGCTCTCTGAATAGGAAAGTTCTGGAAAGACCCACTCATTCCATGCAAAAAAAAACAACCCCAAAACTTGTTCCATATCATTAAGATCATAATAATGGAGCGGGAGCTCTGTGTGATGCCACCTCTACTCCTGTTGGCACCACCAGGGCTCATTTTGCCATGTTCCCCATGGTGGAAAATTTGCTGGAAAATTTGCTGGTAAGGGTGAGAATTTTGCTATACTGGGAGGGCCTATGTGAATTTAGAGATTTCCGGTTGATCCTTACAGATTCTCAGAACTAGCCACTGCATATGCATCAGTAGCCAGTTCCTTGTCCCCTGGCTGCCAACCTGTTTCCCTGCCCAGCCATGAAGGAAGAAGACATGGAAAAGGAGAATCCCACCCTAAGAAGCAAAAGGAGGCACCATGAGCATCTGGAGTCCCTACATTCTTACCACACTTACCAGAAGGGCTATGCTGTAGAAAGCCAGCTGCATCCGGAAAACTTGTGTAAGGACCTTCTCTTGGGCTGCTGTCACACTGCAGAATTAACGCAGTTTGACAGTGCTTTAACTCTCGTGGTTCCATCCTGTGGAATCATTGGATTTGTAGCTTGTTGTGGCACCAGAGCTCTCTGATGGAGAAGGCTAAATATCTCACAAAACTACAAATCCTAGGATTCTGTAGCATTGAGCATGGCAGTTAAAGTGGTGCCAAACTGCATTAATTCCGCAGTGTAGATTCAGCCTAAGAGGAGACATTACCCCCCCCCCCCCACTCATTGAAATCCATACACCTACATAGTAGGATGCAGTTCAGCAATGGCTACACTGACTGTTGCAGAGCATATTTACACTTCAGAGGTATTGCTACCTCACAGGCACTGGACTAGTCTCTGTCCTTCTCAAAGTCAAGATAGAAAAGCCCTTTCCTCTTTGACTTATAATTCCTAGGTACATACCTTTGCTTCATAGCTTATGGCCTTCCCCTTGCAAAGAATGAGAAGTTCTTGCATAAAAAAGTAACTAGCTCTCGAAAAGTCACCGCAGTTGTAGGCTGTAGGGAAGGACTGATAGGAGGATGGAGCCATGACAGTTATAGCGGTGTCAAACTACAGTAATCCTACAGTATGGGAGCAGCCAGAGACAGTGATTTACAAAGCAGCTGGTCCTGTATGAAGAATTGTCTGGCAATAGCAGTAAGGGTGTGTGGGGCTTCTGATATTGTTGTTCAGAGCAGTTATTTTTAAATAATGTTACCTCTACCAATCATATTGGTAATAATGCCAATATTTCAGTAATTAAGCAATAACTGAAATAGTGTAAGGCCTCTCATATGTGCCTAGCCTTAGAATGGACAATACCTCCCTTCTGTAGTTAGCTGATCTGCAAAGGTTGTAATAACCTTTACCAAAGACTTGCTCATCACTTTTGTTTTGCTCAGATGCCTAGCTTGAGCTGACACTGCATTTCAGATCCAAACATATCTTCTGTTGAACTTTGTATTTCTTCAACTCTGGCATAATTTTTCTCTTGTGAACAACTCAAAAATAGAAAATGCAGAGGCTTTGTAAATTTCCATAGCCAACAACTGATGAGCACACTCATCTTTTGCCCTATATAGACGGTATACCTTTTGAGCACAGTCTTGTCAAGTTTATTATTTACATGCATTCGTATATTTAGTTATGCATTAATTTAATTTATATCCTTCTGTTATCATCAGGTAGTCTATAACAAATTTAAAACAAGATACATCTAAACACCTCATAATAGAAAAGGAAAAACAGAGCAGTCCGGCCAGAGAGAGGAGAAGGAGAGGAACTGCTTGGCAGGCCATTTTGAGACCGTGTGCTCGAGACCGTGTGCTCGAGACC
>NW_024817215.1:0-2107 GCF_019175285.1 Sceloporus undulatus | reverse complement strand
TTCTATGGTCAGTGTCTGTCGGATGTTGACCACAGATTTGCCCTGGAGGACCTAGAGATTCCTAGAGAGAACACTCTCCTAGGCCTTTGTAACTCCTCCAACACAACTCTATGGTCAGTGTCTGGCAGATGTTGCACTGAAAGATCTAGAGATTCCTAGAGAGGTGTTTTCTCAGGCAAAACCACAGTGTCCTTGTTATGTGTGGTCTTTCCACATTCCCGGGGGTCCTGTGCCCCTCACCCCAGCGAATGTGGAGGGACAAGTGTAGTTCTTAACAGCTTGGCCTTTTTGTTATTTTACTTATTTATATGTAATGGCTCTCAACACAGTCTTGGTCAAAGTCAGGAATAAGACAATGATGTTTATCACACTATGCTCTTAAAGAGGTACTATTCCAGTGTGACTCCTCTAGCAGCCTCCTGTTGCATGCTGGGATTGGCAGTTTTAAGGAGCTGAACTTCTCTGCCTGAGAATTCTAAATACCCCTCCTTAAAACTGCCAATCCCAGCATGCAACAGGAGGCAGCTAGAGGAGTCACACTGGAATAGTACCTCTTTAAAGAGCTCGTCTGATAAACACCAATGTCTGCTTTCAGGCGCACAGTTTAAAATACAGTAAAGAAGCAACAGAGCATTGGGCAGAGAAGGAAACTGATCAAGGGAGGGGCAATGCAGGGCCTGCCGACTGAAAGTCATAGGAGGAAGCTGGACCCTCTGGGGCCTGGCCTTCGCTTCTTTCTTTTGCCGGGGCTGAGGTGGCAGATGGTCAAGGAAAAGGCGGCCTTCCAGTCTCCTCAGCCCAAACCGTTTGGGGCTTCAGCCAAAGCGTCGTTCACACAAATGGGGGCTGGTGCTCTCTGGATTAAAACTCGTATCAATAACAATAACAACGGTTCCTGGGTTGCTGCCGGGGCCGAGGCGGGAAGGCCTCCTTGGTTGTTTCTTCCAAGAGTATTATCACTTTTGGGGTTTGTGTGAGTTTTGGCCGGGGGCTATTTTCTGATCCCACAAAACGCCGCGCCTAAAAGATGGCAAGAGTCACACTTGAGCTGCATCCACACTAGAGAAATAACTCAGTTTGGCACCACTTTAACTCTTTTCTAGCTGAAGGCTATGGAATTCTGGGAGTTGTAGTATGTTGTGAGGTCCAGAGCAGAGCTCTGCTCCACTCTGGGCCCTGAACACACTACAGCTCCCAGAATTCCATAGCTTTCAGCCAGCCAGGATGTTGAGAAGCGGTGCCAAACTGGGTTCTTTCTCCAACCTGGATGCAGCCTTGGTCTGCCTAGAAGCCCGAAGCAGAAGAAGGAAGAGACGGAGCCAAAGGAAGCCTTTCCTATTCCCTGCTGCCACTTTTTGGAGCCGGCCCTTGCTCCTGGCGACTCTGGGACCTCCTAGACCCCGCTGTCCTCCACTGGGCTTCTCAGGTCCTCCGAAAGCACTCCCATGGCCTCCTGAATAGCATTAAAAGACAGAGCCGTGTCAGTCTGTGGAACCAGTATGCATTGCAGAGAGATCTTTGCAGTCACCGAATGCATCTGAGGAAGCAGACTTTAGTCCAGGAAAGCTCATGCTTCATTTCAGTTAGTCTCAAAAGGGCTGCCGCAAGATCCCTATAGGCCTGGATGGAGTCCATCCAGTTCCCAGGATCCCCTAGCACTCAGCCAGGGCAGTGAAGTGGTCTCAGAGTGGACTGGGCCTTGGCCTGTTGTTCTGGGACCCATTTCTTTGCCTTTCCTTTGGTTCTCTAAATGGCCTCCACACTGGAGAAATAACCCGGTTTGGCACTCTTTCTGGCGCAAGGCTATGGGATTCTGGGAGCTGGAGTTTGTTGTGGGCTCCAGAACTCTCCCTGCGACAGGGAAGGCCTGGCGCCTCGCGAAACTACGCTTCCCAGCATCCCTAGCGCTGAGCCGCGGCGGAAGGGAGGCCTATAGCGGAAGCGGGGCACGACGGGAAGCGTAGTCCTCAAGGGAAAGGAGGGGGCGGGGCGCCTGAGGCCGGGACTCGGCTTCCCGTCATGCTCCGGGGCCACAGGGGGAGGGGGGAGGAGGGGGCGTTCCCGGGGCGAGGAGGATCAGAAGAGGAAGAAGAGGAGGAGGAGGAGG
>NW_024817214.1:0-2107 GCF_019175285.1 Sceloporus undulatus | reverse complement strand
AAGCCTTGAACACCTGGAAGGTCACAGTTTGGCAACCTCAGTTCCAATGAATCATGCATATAATCTGCCTGGGGATTCAAATCCTGATTTTACAGAGTCCTAGTCCAACACTAAGATGGTATACCACCTTGATCTTATGACAGAACATCTTTCCAAGTACTGTAGAGGCTTGTGGCTTCAATCTAATAAAATCTAAATAAGAATGATCCTTCTGTCATTTACCATTTTAATAATACCTTGCTATTTTGTGCTCTAAATACCTTTAAACTAATTTTAAAGTGGACTCCCCTTCTCTTCTTGAACACACTTAGGTTTTGCAGTGTGTAGATGCCAATTTCAATGGACATCAATCTGATAGTAAGCACCTTTGGCACTGTCTTGATGAATCAAGGTGTATATGATTGAGCTGCCCAGAACTGCCTGTGGGCAGTTAGCTTCCTTTTCATTTTTCCCCCTTTTAAACTAAAGGTTTAATTAAAAGACAAGGATTTACCTTAAATAAATGTAAAGAGATTGCCAAACTTCCAAAAGCTTTCAGATTCCAGCTTTACTTCCCAAATGGAGTTTGGAGAATGAAAGGAAAGAAGCCATGGACACTTTGAGAATTTAGAGGGAAAAAAAGAGAAAGGGAGCAAGTTTGCCCTTTCATCAAGTGTTCCTTAATTAGGGCTGCTGAGAAAGCAAGAGCAGTGTCTGTGTGTTTGTTTGCACATGTGCAGATACACCCAAGCTTTGTGTATGTGCCTCCCTCCCTCTGTTCTAGCCTCACATGTGTGCATATAGCAGCAACAGTTTGGTAAAATGTCCTGACAGCCAGGTCCAGCATATCTGGAGCAGAGAACATGCTGTCACCTGGTGAGCAGAGGGGCTATTCAGAGAGTGACATACCTATGGATATCACTTTATTACTTATACTGGGGACAAACCAAATCCACCATCACTCATATGGTATCCCACTGGTTAGGTGCATGCACCACAAGCTGCTAAAGTCCACTGAAGGTACCAGAAGGTTGCATTTCTACATAGTGTCTTTAGAAAATGATATTATCCCTACCAAGCATGGGCATCTGAGTGAGGGCTCCATACATCGAGACCTTGAGCAGATAGGAAGCAAAATAGTAACACCTTTTCTTTATAAGATTGTTGTATTAAAATTCTATTTTTAATTTTTTAAATTAAACTTTTTTTATTTTTAATCTTAAATTTAAGTGCTTTACTGAACAAACACCTTTGGGTCCCTTGGATGAGGCTCTGACTTGTATCCCATGGTTGTGTATAGGAACTCATACTCTGGAAAGGTGCCTTACTTCTGAGCATCTGGCCTTGTCATTGCCCATGTAAGTATAACACCAAGGCAGGGTTTCAACAAGTGCTTGACTTAAACTGTATGTGTATGTTTAGCCCTCGAATTTGTTTTTCCTAGACTACTACAGTTGTTAATGTGGCAGCTTGTGCCGCAATTGTCTGGTTTGGTTTTCTTGGGTTTTTATAAGGAAAGTTATTTCTAGCATCACCATGGGATTGCACTAGATTACTTTTTGAAATAATTTCCTTGTCTTTTATTTAGACATGGGTGAGAAGGGCATTAATGTACAGTGCGCCCTTTCCTTATGCAGGTGATCCGTTCTGGACTCCCCTGACATAAGGTAAATACCATGTAAGTTTGAGCCCCATTGAAAACCATGGTGCTTGTGCACATGGTGTCACTGTCTCTTCCATCGTGCGACTTTCAGCATAAGCTGAAAGCTGTATAGTGCGCCCACATATGACAAGGGCGCACTGTATATCTTGTAGTTTTTTAAAAAATATGTTTATCTTAAATCATACTAACATCACCTCTGGGTCAAAAAGACAGGATCACACACACACACACACACACACACACACACACACATGAAAAGGTATCAACTTTTATATAACTGACTTGTCTGAAAGTACTACAGTGCTTTATATTAATTGTCTGGTCCCCCATACTGATCATCCACTGGCTACTACAAAAGAAATGGATACTTGTTGAAATATACTGTCTAGCCCTGTGGCCATCTCCTAGTTTTATTCATGCAGATATTAGAGACAAGAGTTGGAATGACAACAATCAGAATACTGT
>NW_024817213.1:0-2107 GCF_019175285.1 Sceloporus undulatus | reverse complement strand
TCTCTCTCTCTCTCTCTCTCTCTTTTCCTTCCCTCTCTCTGAACACAAAATTGGATTCCAGCCAATCAGGGCCAAGGAATGTGGGAGGGATGGGGATTCCAGCCAATCAGGGCCAGGGATGGTGGGAGGGACAAGGACTCCAGCCAATCAAGGCCAGGAATGGTGGGGGGGGGATTCCAGCCAATGGCAGCCCTCAGAGTGTCCTCTGGAGCCAATCATGTGTAAAATACATATCATAAAACATCACAAAGTATAAATTTCCAATTACAGTAATTGCAGGACAGTTATGCTGTTATGACCGGAAGTAAATGTATACACAGTTATGATTATATATACATACTGATGTTGACCAGAACATGGGGGGGTGTATACATGTATACATGCGCAGGTGCATCCATGTGCATTCATATGTACCTCCATATTTCTCCATGCATTTGCTTATGTTTAAATTTTATGCAAGTAGAAGGGTATATATAAATGTGTGTGTTTATTCTAGCAAGATGCAACAAATCCCAGGCCCCCATTTACCTAACCCATACGATGACCCACAATCCCCAGCCAAATTTACAACCCAAAGCCATTATCTTTACTATTAGTAATTAAAACCTAATCTTAACAACTTATAACTTTAAAACATAAACAGACATATGGACAGACAAACCGTAAAAGTAAAATCACAAGGGCCTTTTCTTAGCAACACTGGTTTGGAAATATAATTTTTGCATTCCTTACTGACAAAAATCATGCTAGTTCACTCCTGGGATTTGTGTGGCGTCTCTCCTGTGTGGACTCTCTGAAGTGTTACTAATAATAATAATAATAATAATTTTTATTTATAACCCACTTTTCCAAAAATAGATCAAAGCGGGGAACAGCAAAGGAAAAAAATGTAGCACAATATGCAATATAAAAACATACAGTATAAAAACATCATAAAAATAACCCAATACTTTAAAACACTATAAAATCTACAACAAGCGTTAAAACCAAAGAAGACAAACTAACTACCTAGAACCATTGCATATCAGGGGAGAACAGCATGTCATCAGGGCACATGGGCCAAAGCTTGTCGGAAGAGAAAGGTCTTTAATTCCTTCCTAAAACGATCAAGGGAGGTGAAGGAGCTTGACTTCATAGAAAAACATTTCCCACAATGCTGGCATTTGTATGGCTTCTCTCCTGTGGACTCTCTGATGCCTAACTAGGACTGACTTTGATATTATTATATGTACTTATATATTCCTCTATATATTATACAGTCTGCCCTTCTTAAACATGGATTTTTTATAGCATCCACAGCCAGAAAAAGTTCCACAACAGTATAAATTTAAAATATCAAACCTTGATTTTCCAGTTTTTATTATGGACTCCATTTTGCTCTCTCATTATAGTCAATGGGACTTGAGCATCCACGTATTTTGTTATACAATGGGGATCTTGGAACCAAACCCTGGCCTACAACAAGGGTCCACTCTGTGTGTGTGTGTATATATATTATCATCATATATAATCCATATATCTATATCTATAGCTATATTTCATGTTAAAACCCAGCAAGCCTGGAGTTTCTGGCGCATGCACAAAAGCCTCCTACAGCGCCATCTGCTGTCCAGCAAAAAGTTTGCGTGGGAAGGCCCTGTGGCGAATAGAGCCTGAAGCTGACCAATGAAAAGGCAGCTAGAGCTCAGCCAATCAGGTGCTGGCTGAGAAGAGGGAAAACCCAACCAGTGGCTGTCAGTTGGAGAAGAGTCCAGTTGGGACTTTGGACTCTGAGGGGAAGGCTCTAGCCAAGGCAGTGTGAGGGTTTGGGTTGTTAGCAGTCCTCCTGAGGGACTGGAAACGGGGTTTTCCTTGAGTCCAAAGGAAAGGACTTGGGTAGCAAACAGACTCTAGGAAAGAGAGGGATGGGTTGCGTACCTTAACTGTCTAGATAGCCTATGGGGATTGGGCCCTAGAAGGGAATTTGGTAGCACTAATTATTTATTCATATTGAACAAGCTTTGAAACGAGTTATATTTATTCCATCCTGTATTACAATAAGCCTTCGTTTTTATTTTAAACCTCACTTGGATCGTGGTGAGGTTAAAAACAGCAACGCTACCTATAG
>NW_024817212.1:0-2107 GCF_019175285.1 Sceloporus undulatus | reverse complement strand
GTTCTCATCCACTGCCAGCCGTAAGGTTTGGTTTAAAATATGGGGGGTTGGTCATCTCCTGCAGCCTCTGGTTCCGTTGGAGGCAGGGCTTCTTCTCCAGCATCACCTGGAACAACGGACCAGAACAATGGACAACAACAGATGTATGTGGCATGTGTGTTTGTGCATAGACATCTGTACATCTGTATGTGTGTATATATATATATATATATATATATATATATATATATATGGAGGCCTCTCTATCTAAGTGCACTCAGACTTATACTTTTAAGAGCTTACACACACACATACATCTATATATATATGGAATGTTTCAAGTCTATAGATCTTGCATACAATACCCATAGAAACATCTATACATACCCATAGATACCTATCTGAACATGTGCATGTGTACACATGAGGGGGGAGAGAAGAGCCAAAATCTAAGCCAAAGCCAAGAGGAGGGAGACAGAGGGATCTCAAAGCTCTGGCAATCCCCTGGCAACCTGGGAACTAGGCTTAGAGATCCACAGGATCCGGACTGGGCACCCCCTCAAATACTTACCTTTTCCTTTACAACAAATTACCCCCCTCCCCCGGTTCTGGGAGCATACTGAAAGGGTCTTGGACCCACTTGAAAGGATGTAGTAATGATACTAATAATTATTATTTATATTCTGCCTTTTCTCAAAGGAATCAAGTAGTCAGGGCCCAAGCCATGTAGAGCTTTAAAGATTAAAACCAACACCTTGTATCTTGGCTGTAAACTAATGGGCAGCCAGTGGAGGGATTTAAGAACCGGTGTAATGTGGGCAGTTCTAGAAGTGCCCGTAACCAACCTAGCTGCCATATTCTGTACCAACTGAAGTTTCCATACTTGGCACAAGGGTAGCCCCATGTAGAGTGTGTTACAGAAGTTGAGCCGAAGCCAGGAAGCGATGCAGTTGGTGTATCAGCCAAAGCTGATAACGTGCTCCTGACCTTTGCATCCACCTGAGCCGTCAGATGAAGTGATGAATCCAGGAGCACTCCCAAACTGCGGACAGAGCCTTTCAGGGGAAGTGTGACCCCATCCAGAACTGGTTGACATAACTCCATTCCAGGATTAGAGGTCCATATTACAAGTACCACCGTTTTCACTGGAATCCATTTGAGTATGTTTTCCCTCATCCGTTCCATTACTGCATTAAGACAGGCATTCAGAGGAGAGACGCCATCCTTAGTTACTGCATCCGTCTGAGACATAGAGAAATATATTTGGGTGTCATCAATGTACTGATAACACCCCACCCCATGTCTCCGAATGATCTCACGTAACAGCTTCATGTAAATGTTGAATAGCATTTGGGACAGAGTCGTGCCTTGAGGGACGCCTGACTTGAACTCCCTCATGGACGAACAACTGCCCCAAGTGACATCATCTGGAATCTGCCTGAGATGTAGGACCTGAACCACTGGAGAGCAGTGCCCCCAATTCCCAATTCTCCCAGGTGTTACAGAAGGACAGTGGTCAATGGTATCGAAGGCCACTGAGAGGTCCAAGAGCACCAGCAGGGTCCCACTTCCCCTTCTCAAAGAGCTATCAGACGGAGATCATTGACTGAGGCGACCATGGCCGTCTTAACTCCGTAACCTGACTTAAATCCAGTTTGAAATGGATCTAGAAAATACATTTCCTCCAAGACTGCTTGGAGTTGAATGGCAACAGCCCTCGTGATTACCTTGAAAAGAATGGCAAGAGCCAAACTGGTCTGTAATTGTTTCTGTCCAGGGGGTCAAGCGATAGCTTTTTTAGTAGTTTAACCACTGTCTCTTTGAGGCAAGATGGAAGACAGGCTTCCCTGAAAGATGCATTCGTTATGTTTTTAGCAGCATCTTGATGGTATCTCCCCCGGATGACCAGCCAAGACGGCCAAGGATCGAGAGAGCAAGTCTTCTTTATCATACTCCCAAGGAGCTTGTCTACATCCTCTGTACTAACTGATTCAAATTGATCCAGAAGAACAGTATAGGCAGAGGCCCTGGATACCTCTCCTGTTGCCTCTGTCATAAGGCCGGCACCCAAATCTGCTCTTATCTGAGAGATTTTGTCTGCAAAGTAGTTATTAAAAGCTTCAGAGCA
>NW_024817211.1:0-2107 GCF_019175285.1 Sceloporus undulatus | reverse complement strand
GTCCATTTTGTGTTCTTAGCAGTGTCTGAGAATGCCTGGAAGTGTGCAAATGGCAATGTGAACTTGCTGTCACAACCATTTGGGGGGAAAGTGTTGAGATGAACCAGTGTTAAGAACAGAGACCACTTAGTGGTATCAAAACTACATTTAGGAATGGGGAGTGTTACAAACCACATGGGTACACACAGTGGAACATGCAGTGGTATCAGTGCTATATTTGGGGACGTGGTTCATGTTCAGCATCTATCAATAATAAATGCTGAATTAGCAGGTGTGACCTCCAACTGCACAAAAAACCCAAGAGCAACAACTCTGGCTAAAGTCATTTTTATTCATCCCAAACATATTTCATTATATCAGTGTTATCCAAATTTATCAGTAATCATAAAACAAGAGCAAGCACATGTTTCTCATGATGAGCTGTGACTCTGTTCCTGGGGATGAGAGAAATCTTCTGTGGATAGTGATGCCTGTTGTGGAAGGAGGTGCCCTGGACATGTTGCAAATGGGCTTGCCTTTTTTTCCTTTGCGAATCAATTCAAAAATGCGAATGTTACATTTGTTGCTCTTGTCAATTAGGCAACTGACAAAACGATACATGCTTTTGCTACTGTCTCTTCAGGGGCAGCCCTGAATTGCTTTTAAAAGCAAAAAAGAATGCAAGGCATTCACATCCTTTTCTGGGATTTCTGAGGTGAGGATATTATTATTATTATTATTATTATTATTATTATTATTATTACTATTATTATTACATGTGTAAGAGGCATTCTGGGGTGTCAAGGAGTGGGGAATACAGGATGCATTTACTTGCATTTTGGGCTAGAAAATGGGGCCAAGAGCAGTTCATACCCTGCACTGACCCAAATGCCCACACACACACACGAGATTTTAAATTGACAAAATGTGCGCACTTTGGGGCATTTTGTGCATGGCTCTTTAAAAAACAGGAGGGGGGGAAGCACACTTCTGATGCCCCTGCAAATGTCACCTATGACGATTGCTTGAT
This sequence comes from Sceloporus undulatus, assembly GCF_019175285.1. NCBI lineage: Eukaryota > Metazoa > Chordata > Lepidosauria > Squamata > Phrynosomatidae > Sceloporus > Sceloporus undulatus. Next base: position 1,098 of record NW_024817211.1, on the reverse strand, counting down.
TGATAACAGGCACTCTTAAGTTAAACCCAATAAGGCATTTGGGTTAAAATTATTATTATTATTATTATTATTATTATTATTATTATTATTATTAATAACATTTATTTATGAAGCGCTGAAAATTTACACAGCGCGGTACATACAATCTTTTAGTTAGACGATTCCTTGCCCTCGGGCTTACAATCTAAAAAGACAAGACACAGAAGGAGAAGGGAGTGGTGGAGGGAAAGGGTAAGAGGTCCAGCAGTTCCTCTCAACCTCCGAGGCCTGGACCAAGGCAGATGGACTGGAGGGAGGGCGAGGCTTCATAATGGATGGTTAATCATTTTCCAGGGAAAATACATACTCTCAATACATATAATACAATACATACAATACATAGGATAATACATATACAGTACATAGCAATACAGGAAATGGTTCAATAAACAGGCACCACAAGAACATCAAATAGTAAGCAACAATTATACAATGCCTGGGAACGCTTCTCTGAACAGGATGGTTTTCAACTCCGTTTTGAAGCTGGTTAAAGAAGTCATGGCTCTTGCTCGCGGGGGAAGAAGGTTCCAGGAGTGAGGGGCAGCGAGTGAAAAGGGGTGAATTCGAGATGGGGCAGAGGAAATCCTGGGCTGAGACAGCAGACCTTGACTACCAGAACGGAGGGCCCGAGTGGGAAGGTGAGGAGAAAGAAGGTCTGATAAATAGGGAGGGGCCAGTCCATGGAGGGCTTTAAACGTGGACGGCAGGAGCTTATACTGAATGCGGAAAGGGAGGGGGAGCCAGTGAAGGGATGCCAGCACAGGAGAGATGTGGTCAGAGCGGTGGGTGGAAGTGATAATGCGTGCAGCTGAACGCCGGACAGAGATTAAAGGACGGAGGTGAGAAAGAGGAAGCCCAGCCAGGAGGACATTACAGTAATCAAGTCGTGAGACCACTAGGGCATGGAACAGGATCTTGGCAGAAGAGACGGAGAGATAAGGTCTGTGGTCTGGATCTGCGAGATACACGACAGAGAAGAATCAAAGATAAACCAAGACTGCGGTCTTGCTGGACTGGTTGAATAGAAATGTTGTCCACAGAGACAGAAAAGGAGTGTTG
>NW_024817210.1:0-2107 GCF_019175285.1 Sceloporus undulatus | reverse complement strand
ACAATTGACTTCCCATGTTTGTCCAGTTTGTATAAACCATTATCATTAAAATCTTATTTTCTTCCATTCAAAAGCAATGTGGGTTTTTTTAAATGATTCTTTTGTGCATTTAAAGTCTAGCTGAATTTATTTTGATCTTCACACAATTAGTGTCTCGGCAAATTTAAGTTTACCTTCTCACAGTACAGTAGTATTGGAGCCCAGTTCTGTTCTACTTTATGTATATTTTGTCTTTTTAATCTAGCAGTTAACATATCCATAATGTTAAAACATACACACATGTATATGCACTTAAGCATACCGAAGTGTCTTCTCGTGCAGCCTCTCTCGTCTTGCCACATAAACACCAACTTCGCTATGCCTTGTCTCTCGCCTCCGTCTTTCGCCAAGTGATCATGGTCATCCTGCTCATTGCTGCTGACTACTCCATCTTCTGGCTCTTTGACTTGGTACGGTATCAGCTGCAGGGAGAAATCGTCGCAAGAGGTAAGAAGGAGGAAGAGGGAAAAGGAGACGTACTGTGCACAGGTTATCCCATCATTCAGCACACTGGGCCTCAGAGGCTGACACTCTGCTGCCTTTTAGGACCTGGCTTCCTAGAATTTTGAGAACCATTTTGGCAAATGTGCCAGTTTTGCTTTCACCCACATTCAAAGTTGCAAGTTTTAGTATCTCGCAGTTTCAGTGACCAAGGAGGGCATCTCTCCTCTGAATGACTGCCTGAGGTCAGGATCGGATCAGATGAGGGAAAAAATAGACTTAAGCTGAATCCAAACAAAACGGAGGTACTCGTGATAGGTAGCCCTAACCGGGGTATGGAGTTATGTTCCCCAGTCCTGGACGGGGTCACACTTCCCCTAAAGAACTGTGTTTGGAGCTTGGGGGTGCTCCTGGATTAGTCACTTCAACTATCATCTCCGATAGATGCAACAGCCAGGAGTGCCTGTTATCAGCTTTGGCTGATATGCCAGTTGCACCCCTAGGGCCTAGAAATGGCTGGTAACTTCTCATCTCGATTTCTGCAATGCAGTCTACATGGGGCAACCCTTGTGCCACACTCAAAAGCTTCAACTGGTATAAAACATGGCAGCCAGACTGGTCGCAGGAAAATCTAGGTTCAACCGAATTACACCTATCTTAAAGTCACTACATTGACTCTTAGCTTCCGGGCACAGTACAAGGTATTGTTTATTACCTGTAAAGCCCTACATGGTTTGGGTCCAGCTTACTTGAAGGAACGGCTCCTTCCCATATAATCCTTCCCGGACACTCAGGTCCTCTGGGAAGAACTTACTGCAGTCGAGGAAAACCAGACTGATGATGATGACTTCCCAGAAGACCTTCTCCGTTGCCGCTCCAAAAATCTGGAATGACCTGCCGGAAGAGACTCACCAAATAACCTTTTGAGGCTTTCAAAATGGCAATAAAAACAATTCTTTCCCAGCAGGCCTTCCCAGACTGACCTTTGTCCAAACTAGAACAAGTCTGATCCTCTGATTAAATCTCACCGCTGTCGCTATGTGTTAATTGATTTCAATTTGTTGTTGTGATCTGTATTTGTATATAGTTTTATTGTGATAATTTTATTCAGGGAGAGAGGGTGAGGGTTGGGGGAAGTTTGTGTTGTTTGATTATTTTGTATTGTATTAACTTCTGTTGTTACCTGCCTCGCTCTCCAAAAGGGAAGAGGTGGGATATAAATAAATATTTATTTATTAGTAGTAGTAAAGGCTGATGAAAATCTATTTATTTATTTATCTACCTGTCGCTCTGGGACTCATCAAGGCCTCTAAGGCAATGCACACTCAATAAAAACATTTGTAAAATGTTAAATTAATAACTGTATCCTACCTTGAATCCTATTTTGGGAGAAAGGTGGGATATAAATCCCATAAATAAATAAATAAATAAATGCCACTTTAAAATAGTCAAAATACATCTTTCAAAATAGTTTTAAAAGCAGGCTGCTTAGAAAACAGCGAGATACATTAATGCATCTGAGGAATTGGACTGAAATCTGCAAAAGCTCATGCTACCAATTTTCAAGATCTCTCTACATTCTGATTCTACAGACTAAAACAGCGATATCTTTGAATTCTAGCTCCAA
>NW_024817209.1:0-2107 GCF_019175285.1 Sceloporus undulatus | reverse complement strand
ACAATCTGGGAGATCATAGCCCTGAATCTACAAGACCAAAGCAGAGCAGTAAAGGATGGGGTCTTGGAGATGTCTCATCCAAAGGGTAGAGGTCAGCAGTTAACAACAAAAAGTCAAGTACATATATAGTGTCCATTTTAATTTCCCTGTTGTTGTGATTAAAGTTGTTCCAGGTTCCAACAATGTAATGTGTCTTTATTTTGATTTGTCGATTTGTCGATTGTATAGTTCGGCATTCCATCACTTAAAACCTGAGTAAGATGTAATGAAATCTGACATAATACACTTGCATATATTCTAAATGTATAGTGAAGAACGTTTTTTAAGTTTTAAATCAGGTACTACATTACAGATGGGTCCAAAGATCTGCAGAGAAAAAGAGTATTTCAGTAAAGTCCCACATCATGAGCAGAATCAATGTTAGATTCAAGCCCACAACTTTGCTTGTGTGTAACTAACATTGCTTGTATGTAACTGACTTTTCCAGTATTACTCAAAAAGAAAAGCTCCATGTAACACAGTGTAAGAGCCAGCGGTGTTCCTGTACCAGGACATCCAGTGAAGGAGGTGGGCCTTCTGGGGGGGCAGGGCTCCTGGTGAGGGAAAGGATGGGATGGCATGTGGGGATGGAAGTACGAGTATGACATTGGGGAGCACATGTGGGCAACTGTGGGGACGGCATGGTGGGGAGCACATATGGGGGAGCCCAGGGATGGGGTGGGGGTGGGAGTGCATGCGGGTGAGCATGGGGACAGCATGGGAGTGATACTACCTGCACACTCATGCAGTTATTGTCTTTGTTCTTGTACTTGATTCCTGGGCTTGACTTCTCTTGCTGACATCACAAACAACTGGTTTGGATTTCACTGAGAAATGGGTGATAGGCCAAAGTCTGATAATGAACTCATCTCTCTTTACACATTCAGCAGTGGCCTTCCTTTTTTAACTCCTCTCCCTAAGCCTTGCATGATATGATGGCAATGCAGAGCATGTCAAAAGAGACTGGGTTAGGAAGTGAATGGCTCCTCAGAGATGAAAGATAGGGCGGGAGGTCTGTGTTCAGCAGAGAGATCAGGCTTTGTTCAGCATCTCCCTCCAGTTCATTCATTCCATGATGAACTGGAGGGAGATACTGAACAAAGCCTGATCTTCATGCCAAAAACATTCCACCCCTCCCTCTTGAATTCTGAACTCTCTTCATTGTGTAGGTGAGGAATCTCCACTGCTTTAGTGAATAGTATTGGAGAAGCAACTTTGCCTCCTCTACCAAAGATTTATATCGACTGTGTCACAAATCTATTCTAATACAACGGTCATTTCCTCTTCCCATTTCCGTGAAAGGTGGTGGAAAACATGTGAAGGTACGTTTCTTGAAAAGCAAATTCTTTACCCTCCCACCCTGGCCTATAGCCCTCTTCAGATATTATTTTTGAGTCCATTCAAATACTCCACAGTCGGGCAAAAGAGCTTTGTATGTGGGCCTTGCCCTTCAACATTTCTACCGACTCCATTCCTAATCTCTCTGTGTTGAGGGGGGATGCTGGGTCTTATCATGAAAGGACAACTCAGTGTTAGTCATTTGTGGTTTTAAGGTTCTTTTCCAAGGATAGAGAGAGGTGCTTGCTTACTCCTATTCGAATTGGTTGCTTCCCACAGGTGCTATTCCCTAACTTTTAAAGAAAAGGCTGGTCCTTTTGTAAAGCTTCATCATCTTGTGTCCTTGTGTGCATCTACACAGTACAAATAATGCAGTTTGACACCAGTTTAACTGCCATGAGTCCATGCTACAGGATCCTAGGATTTGTAGTTTTGTGAGGCAGCAGCACTCTTTGGCAAAGGAGGCTAAAAACCTTCTGGAACTACAAATCCCAGGATTCCATTGAGCCACTTTGAATCTTGTGATGGGAGAAAGGTGAAATATAAATTAAATAAGTAAAAAATAATGTAAAAGTCACAGAATCCCTTAATGACATAGTTAGACCAGTTTTGTGTTTTTTAAAAGAAGCTGGTTACCTTACTTGAAGGATTGTTTGCCTCCCGCATATGTACCTATTAGAGATTAAGGAGTTTATCACATGGGGAAAATTGGAAGTTTAAAAGGGGTAGG
>NW_024817208.1:453-2107 GCF_019175285.1 Sceloporus undulatus | reverse complement strand
CGGGATACGAAATACCCAGGTTACGAAATTTTCGGGATACGAAAAAATCCCATTGGAAATAATTGTTCCGGGTTACGAATGTTTTTTCGGGTTACGAAGAAAATTTTTGGTGCTTTTTGGCGCTTTTTCGCACGAAACGCGGCTTTTCCCCATTAGCGCCTATGGCAATTGGGCTTACGAAGGCTTTTCGGGTTACGAAAGCGGCCGCGGAACGAATTAATTTCGTAACCCGAGGCACCACTGTAATAACCAAAACAGGGCTGCTGGGGTGGGCTCCGTATTGTTGGAATGGACATTTCTCCAAGCCTTTGGGCATGCGTGGCCCAGTCTCTGCTGAGGCGGCCAACCATCGCTCAGTCACCATTCCTTCCTTTTGCCCAGGGAGCAGGGCTTCCGGAGCGTCCAGGATGCTGTGGGTGCGGATCACCGCTTCTGAGGAGCCCTGGCACAGCCTTGGTGTGGATCCGCAGGGGCACAGGGCAGGCGGGGCGTGTGCAGCTGAGGCTTGGCTGCCCCTCCACTCACTGCCCTCCGCCTGGAGAGGGACTTGCAACCTGATGCTCCGTGTTCCTGGCACAGAACAAATATTGATCTGGGCAAGGAGGCTGGCATCGGAACGCACCTGGAGGGTGTGGCGGACAGCTGTTCAATCAAGAGGACAAGCTAAAGGAGTCCCTGGTGTGGCTGTGTAGGGTCCGTCCTCCTTTGCAGGGTCCTCTTGCTCCCTCCACAGACCCTGAGAAGCCGGGGGCAAGTGGGGCTCTGCAGGACTTGAGGCTTCCCTATGGCAGAAGGGAGCGTTCAGCTGCCTGGATTTCTCAATAAAGCTTTTCCTGTGTAATCTTGATAAGTCTCCTGATTCTTGAAGTGCCGCATTGGAAACCAGCATGGGACCCCCATCTCCCCCTGACCCATGGGGCTTGGTGAAGGAGGCTGTGCCCCTTTGGCCAGAGGGCAGGCCTGTGAGGAGAGCACCGGGCGATGCCCTAAGCGCAAGATTCGGGTTCGAATCCCTCTTCTGGAGGGGTGGCCTTGGGCAAGAAGTCACGCTCTCTCAGCCTCAGCGCCAAAGGAACCCTGGGACAGAAGGGCGACTGTTGGTTTTAGCTTTATCAGTGCCTTCATTTCCATGGATGTTTTGGATGCGTTCTGGGGGGAGGGGCAGAGTGGCCCTGAGGGAGGAGGAGGAGGAGCAGCGTTGCCAACAAGCCTCCAAGATAATTCCCTAAAATGTTTGTCCAAAACACACTGAATCCCCCCAGATCACACGGAAAATTCAGTCACAATTCCCTGAAAATTCCCATAATGTTAAAATGGCGGAAGTTTTGCAAATAAATGTAAACATAATTGAATAAAAATAATGGTAACTTATTTCAACTCTCAAAATCACCATTGAACCAAACAAAGAATCTTTCAGTCCTTTTAAGATATTTATTTTGGCATGAAGGGGCTCCAGGAAGCTTTGTGCCAAATAGAAACGTGTTTGGCTGCAACCACACTGCAGAAATAAATCCAGTTTGACACCTTTTTAATTGCCCCGGCTCAGTGCTAGGGAATCCTGGGGATTCTAGTTTTTGGAGACATTTAACCTTCTCTCTCAGCAAACTCTGGTGTGACAACAAACTACAATTCCCAGGATTTCATAGCACTGAGC
>NW_024817208.1:0-353 GCF_019175285.1 Sceloporus undulatus | reverse complement strand
TGTGCCAAATAGAAACGTGTTTGGCTGCAACCACACTGCAGAAATAAATCCAGTTTGACACCTTTTTAATTGCCCCGGCTCAGTGCTAGGGAATCCTGGGGATTCTAGTTTTTGGAGACATTTAACCTTCTCTCTCAGCAAACTCTGGTGTGACAACAAACTACAATTCCCAGGCCATGGCAGTTAAAACGGTACGAAACTGGGTTGGGTTCAAGACACACTGCAGAAATAATCCAGTTTGAGAGCGCTTTAACTGCCCTGGCTCAGTGCTAGGGAACCCTGGGAATTGTAGTTTTGTGAGAAAGAGCTCTGGTGCCACAATGAACTACAGTTCCCATGCATCTGAGGAAGTA
>NW_024817207.1:0-2107 GCF_019175285.1 Sceloporus undulatus | reverse complement strand
TCTGAGGCTGAGACAGTATGGCTTCTTCAAGATCTCCCAGTGATGAGTCCAGAGCTGAGCTAGGAATCGAACCCCTCTCTCCTAGAGTCCTGATCTCACACTAGTTCCCAGAACAAGGTCCCAGCTAGTAACCTGCCATTGTTAGCTGCCTTCAAGTCGACCTGGGAGGAGGCTTGCTATCATTGCCTTCCTCTGAGGCTGAGAGAGTGGGACTTGCCCAAAGTCAGCCAGTGGGCTTCCACAGCCAAGAGGGGGATTTGAACCCAAGTCTCTCCGAGTCCTGGCCCAGCATTCAAACCATGACACCATGCTAACTCTGTTCTGATTCTGTTTCAGAAGAACCATCGCAAGCCTTTCGCCTCAAAGTTGAGCTGCACACATGCTTGCAATGCCAAGCTACAACAGTTAATCCATGTAATTATATTTATTCTCTGCTTTTTCAACACTAAATTATCACAGGATACAAAGGTGGGTTCTATAAGCCAAGCAAAGATTCATGTGGAGGACTGGACTTGACAAGAGTATTTGCTACCTCTGGCACTTCTGGTAAGGTCTCCCTGTTATTCAAGAGCCTTGTGATCCCTTGAAGGCTGTTAATTTTATTTTGGATGATGGTGATGATGATGTTTGTTTTTATATCCCACTTTTCCCCCGCTGTTGGGACACAGCGGCTTACAAATTAAAAATATACAAAAATGGACATTAAAATAGAATTAAACTAGCATAGTATTTAAATGGGAAGACCAGCATGGCATAGTGGTTTGAGTGTTGGACTATGATTCTGGAGACCAGAATTTGATTCCCAGTTCAGACACAAAGCCACTGGTCTTGATTCTGGAGACCAGAGAGTCATACTCTTTCAACCTCGGGAAGGCCATGGCAAACCACCTCTAAACAAACCTTGCCCAGAAAACCCAACAATAGGTTCACCGTAAGTCAGAAAAGACTTGAAAAATATGCATGAAATTTGGCTTTCATGCATATTTATTTTATGATAAGAGTATGGTAGATAGAGATTTAAAAAATCATTTTGTCCATAAAACTTTAGTACGAATATGAATGAAATTCAAAACAAGATGGTCCCCTAAAATTCCACTATGGGCATCCCCAGCGGAAGCATTCATGGGACGAGAAGTATACAGTGAAAAGAAATGGATTCAATATAGTGATATCATTAAAGTGGTTGAAGGTATCCAAACCATTAAAACACAGGAGGAAATGTTAGGGACGGTTTTTCATGCAACTGGTTTGCATAAAGGCAATTGGCTGAGAGATTCAAAATGGATAAAAAGCTAATGGGTGTCGCAACAAGTATCCCAGAATTAGAGAAATTGGTTAAGGAAGAACATAAAAACAGGATATCTAAATTTTATAATTTGATTTTGAAATGGGAATTGGAAGATGAGGTAGTTAAAGATTATATGCTCCAATGGATGAAAGCTTTGAATCAAAATATCATGTTGGAGCAGTGGGAGAAGACATGGTGGAGAAGCATTAAATATACAAGTAATGTGGAAATTAGAGAAAATTGTTATAAATCAATGTTCAGATGGTACTTGACACCATATAAACTAAAATGTTTTAAGGAGCTAAAGGCTGGAAGTGTAACACAGAATTAGGTACATATATGCATGTTTGGTGGACTTGTGAAAAGGCCAAAAAGTTCTGGAAAATGATTCATGGCAAAATGAAAAAGATTTAAATTCAATATTCGCGTGGACCCTAAAACGTATCATCTGAATATAGTAGAAGAGCTTAACATGGAAAGACAGGAAGGAAAATTTATATTTCTAGCTATATGTGCTGCCAGGATCACATATGCAAGATACTAACTCCGTCATTAGAAGAATGGAAATTAAAACTATATGATCTGTATGAAATGGATAAACTATCCTTCCTCTCAAAAAATAAGACAGTATCAATCTTTTATAAAGAAGGGAGTTCATGGGTTACCTATGTTGAATTGGATGAAAAGGAATCCAGATATATAGCGCCATTGGAATAAAAGTGGGCTTTAAAAGGATTAAATATAAATAATAATAATAATAAATAAAATTTTTATTTGTATCCCGCCCTTCCAAGCGATCAGGGCGGCTTACAGGGTGCA
>NW_024817206.1:1149-2108 GCF_019175285.1 Sceloporus undulatus | reverse complement strand
AGTCCCTCCCACCATCCCTGGCCCTGATTGGCTGGAATCCCAGTCCCTCCCACCATCGCTGGTCCTGATTGGCTGGAGTCTCACTCCCTCCCACCATCGCTGGCCCTGATTGGATGGAGTCCCAGTCCTTCCCAACATCTCTGGCCATTTTGTGTTCTGATAGCCATTTTGTTTTCCGGCAGCCATTTTATGTTCTGGTTGCCATTTTGTGCTGCTTGTGACTGTGGGGAATATTGTTCCAGAAGCTTCTCTGAGGCCTCAGTTGAACCGAGTCTCCTCTTTCTCTCCTGAGGCTCCAGAGTCAGAAGGAGGCCAGGCTCCTTGGGCCAAAAGGAAGGAAGTGTGTCTCTTTGTGTGTCTTTTCTAAGAGGGTTTTCATATTACACAGCTCTGGTCCTTCTGGGGAACATGGGTTTTAAAGGGGATCAGAAATGGGGTGAATAGTTTTCATACAAGCCTTATTCTTCTTCTTCTTCACAAACATTGGGCTTTGACTACTATCCCTGTTTTTAATAACTGTCCAGTAATTTAATGGTATTTTATTTTGGATGGGAGTGTTAGGTTTAGGGTTTGGGATATCATGAAACATGTTGTTATTGTACTGTATGGATATTTTTACTGTAAGCTGCTAAAAGGTGGCCATTCTTGTGTAGTAATTGTCTTGTGATTAACTCCCACAACAGCCTTGTAAGGTAGGCCTAGGGCTGGAAGGGAGCCCCAAGGGCCAAACAGTCAGCCCCATTCTGCCCTCCAAGTCCTCCAAACAGATGGCCATCCAGACAGGGACTCCTCCAATGCTCTTTGAGGCAGCCTCTCCCATAGATTTGCCAAGAGGTCATCGGGCCCACAGTCCCATGGGAACCGGTCCTTGCCTCCCCCTTTGAGAAAGGAGACCCCCTCAGCCCCTGGACTATTTACTACCAGGAGTTACTATGGCTGGGACTCAGAGGAGTTTCCTA
>NW_024817206.1:0-1049 GCF_019175285.1 Sceloporus undulatus | reverse complement strand
CCCTGTGGACCTCCTCCTCCTTCGCACTCAGAGCAACCCTTCTCTACGGCTGAGGAGACGGACTGTGACCTGGGGAAGCTCCAGACATAAAGGACTGCAGGAGAGGCCTTTCTGGGGCTGCAGGAATCAGGGTCTATATATTGAAGGTAGGCCTTTATTCCTGGAGCTGAAAGAGGACCCTTGTTTAAATGCTTCAGTCCAGGATTGTGTGGAAGGGTTGCAGCTGAGAGATTGAGCCCATGCTTTGCAGGCATAAAGCCCCAAATTGAGTGTCTGGCAGCATTGTCTTCCCAGAAGTTGGAAGTGAGATTTCCAGACCCCAGACACACAGTGCGCCAGTGAGTCCTTTGTGTGGTGACTGTGTGTGTACATGTTGTTTACTACAGCTTTGTGAAGTATTTATTTCACTGGGTTTATAAAATGAATTTACACACGTCTTCACTTCCCAAAAATGAGCATAATCCAGGATGCAATCTTTAATCTTAAACCTATATATTTATGGATATTTATACCTATATATTTATAGATATATCGAGTGCAACACATTCAGCAGTGTGCATCTTTTTGAAAAATTTAACAGGAAACGTAAAGAAATTGTGATTTTGACAATAGATCCATTTAGAAACAATGCATACAAATGTACATGCATCAATTTGTGTGTGGTTTCAGGAAACAAAGAGAGGAGACGCACACCTCATGCTCCTTCTATGACTGACACATAAACACAGCAGTTACACTCAGATAAATGGTCTCATTGCAAAAATGAAATAATGATTTTCACCAGTGTCTCCATGCAGAGAGGGGATGTATGCGGGGAGGCAGTGAATGAGATCCATACACTAATTCAGGTCTTATCCAGTCTGGGAACTTGAACATCTATCTCTACATGGGACATAAAACAGTTCCTTCTCCTCCTCCTCTGCATGAAAGGGAAGTCAAATTCTCAACAGTGATGCTGACACAGCATGGAAGAATTAGCATTCTGGCATTTAAAAGTCTGAGGATGCCTGAATCCTCTGGGTTAACTGAAGAGAGTAGATCCACTGAAC
>NW_024817205.1:0-2108 GCF_019175285.1 Sceloporus undulatus | reverse complement strand
TGGGTCTCCTTCTTTGGAGTTTTTTAAACAGGGGCTGGATGGTCATCAGTCAGGGGTGCTTTGGTTTCTGCATGGCAGGGAGTTGGACTGGATGGCTTTGTGGGTCTATTCCAGTTCTATGATTCAATGATTCTGTTCCTTTGCATCTGATCACCTTCGAAGCAGCAACTGAGCAACAACCAAACAGCTGGCTGGCCAGCTAGCCCACCTTTGCTGTAAAGCTGATGGGGGTGAGTGGAAGGAACAGGCCTGGGCTGCTGCTGCTGCTGTATTCAGACATGAGAGGCTGAGGCAGAGGAGGCGGCAATGGTAAGCAGGGAGTGAATGGTGGTGATGCTGTTGGCCAGCTGACTGCACAAACTATAGACCTAATATAAAGAAATACTGTATATACTCATGTATATAAGTCTAGAAATTTTAGTCAAAACATTGACCCCAAAAAACTGGGTGGACTTATCCACAGGTCAATGTAAGCACTATACTTTAACTCTTATATACAATAGATAAAAAAGGAGCCACCCCCTTTTTCTGAATAGAGTGGTATAAGGCAACAGCTTAGTCCATCCTAGGAGCACCAAAAAGCAGCATGGATCCACTCTATTCTCTCATCTATACAGCCTTTAGAATCAGCACAGACAGTTAATGTCTGCTGGAATTTTCTAAGTTTTTTGGCATCATTTTCTTTTGCACCATCCTTTACATTCTTTGTTACATGCCCCTAAATTTTACCCTCGACTTATCCATGGATAATATCAAAATCCATAATTTTAGCCCCCAAATCTGCCCTTGACCTATACATGAGGTTGACTTATAGTCGCGTATATATGGTATGTGTTGGAGGATCCTAAGTTAGTCACTGTTCCTGAGTGGTCCAACATCAGTATTCTTATTTATTTTATCTGCAGGATGTATTATTTCCAGGATTTATATCCCATCTTACTCCCACAATGGGATTTATTCTTCACTGCCACTTAAGCGCTGGCATGGGAGAAGGTCAAAGCAGCAGAGCCAGTCAGTGCCCATGCTAGCTATGGAGTGTTGTAGTACAAAAAAGTAACTTTGCCAAGCTGTGCACACACAGGAAAATACAGCAACCCACTTCTCATCCTCCCAGTGCGATGCGAGAGCTAAAAAGGCCAATGCAATTTTAGGCTGCATCAATAAAAGTATACTGTCTAGATCAAGAGAAGTAATAGTGCCACTGTATTCTGCTCTGGTCAGGCCCCACCTGGAATATTGTGTCCAGTTCTGGGCACCACAATTTAAAAAGGATGTGGAGAAACTGGAGCGTGTCCAAAGGAGGATGACTAAAATGGTGAGAGGTCTGGAAACCACGTCCTATGAGGAACGACTTAGGAAGCTGGGGATGTTTAGCCTGGAGAAGAGAAGGTTAAGAGGTGATATGATAGCCCTATTTAAATATTTGAAAGGATGTCATATTGAGCAGGGAGCAAGCTTGTTTTCTGCTGCTCCAGAGAACAGGACCCAGAACAATGGATGCAAGCTACAGGAAAAGAGATTCCACCTCAACATTAGGAAGAACTTCCTGACAGTAAGGGCTGTTCGACAGTAGAACACACTCCCTCGGAGTGTAGTGGAGTCTCCTTCCTTGGAGATCTTTAAGCAGAGGCTAGATGGTCATCTGTCGGGGATGCTTTGATTTGGATTTCCTGCATGGCAGGGAGGTTGGACTGGATGGCCCGTGCGGTCTCTTCCAACTCTATGATTCTATGATTCTATGATTCATGTTGCAAACAAAACCTGGTAACCCATCATGCAAGTATTCGTAAAAGGCATTAGTGACTGAGGTGCTTCTGAGGAATTCCTGGGTTCCCTCGCCAGTGTTTGAAAGCCTCTGGTTTATTTCCAAGTAACCCTCAAATTATTATTTTTTAAACCTCAGAAGCTTGTCTTGTGTCTTTGGACAAGTTCAGCTTTGCACACTGCAGCTCTGCTTTGGCCAACAAAAGACATCTAATTTCTCCACACAGACATAAGTTGCATTCCTGAAGAGGGAAAATAATGAAGCCTCTGTCTTTCATTCACAGGGAAGAAGAAAACATATGAGCACTCAGCGAGGGGAAAAGGCTGCCATGTCCCCATTTAGC
>NW_024817204.1:0-2108 GCF_019175285.1 Sceloporus undulatus | reverse complement strand
AACCAGGGTTCCTGAAGGTCTCTCATTCATAGGGTTGCCGTAAGCCAACTTGTTGGTAAATAACAACAACTACTATACTTCTGCTACTACAACACTCATGTCTGACTTGTCTGCTGGGTGTATTTTTATATTCCCCTCAATTTTATTGTGGCCTGACATTTTTTATTTGTATTGTTTTTAGTGGTGTTACTATAATATTTGAATAGATTTTAGATAGAGTGTGGCCTGGGGATGCTTTGATTTGGATTTCCTGCATGGCAGGGGGTTGGACTGGATGGCCCGTGCGGTCTCTTCCAACTCTATGATTCTATGATTCTATGGTATCTGCTGAGGTTTGGTTCAAGGTCCCCCTAGAGGATACCAAAATATGTGGATGCTCAAGTGCCATTATATATACTGGTGTAGTAAAATGCTGTCCCTTATATAAAATGGCAAAAATCAAGGTTTATGTTTTGGATTTTGGGGATGAATATTTACACCATCAACTATGGATTGTTGAATCCATGGATATGGGGGGCCAACTGTATTGTAAATTGGTTTGAATGTTCTTTGAGGAACAGAAATGCTAGGTAAAAATGATGAAATAAGAAAACGAAGTCATATAGGTCAGAACATAATTTAAAGATAGACGATTTAGGTATGGTCAGCGCCTGGATGGGAGAGCACCTGAGAATCCTATGCATTCAACTGAAGGCTGTCTTGAATGAAACAGCATATTTAGAATCTTTTCCATTTGGGCTTAAGCAAACTTTGAGTAATGAAAAACCTTTGACTGGTTTTGCAGATGTTATTTAGACAGGACAGTAAATCTTTGTGGTTCTGTTCCCTCTCAGTGACCATCAATCAACCATGATATTCTTTTGTATAGTCTGGTATCAGGCTTAGATGCATAGTTTGCCATGGCTCCAATCCTATCTACTGTACATGATTACATGTGCCAGGAAGCTACTGCTAGGGAATTATTGTTTGGATGACATGTATGTGACCACAAGATAGAGCTGTAGAGGAACCTATTACAGTTCCAGTGGCAGTTGACAGTTGACACTTGCATTATGGAATGTTGATGCTGTCAGTCCTGAGAGAGAGTGTCAGGTATGACAGTTGGTGTTAGAGTAACTGCCTCTCTGTTTTGTTGTTTTGGTTGTTTGGTTGGCAAAGTAATTTATTTATTAAAGTAACTTATTTATTAAAAGCTCTTGTGTAGAGTGAAGGCTTGAAGTGCTCTTGTCGATATTTCACAAGCCTGGAGCTTAAGGCCATTTGCAGTGGTGAAGGAATATTTTCCTTCTTGGCCTGAATACCTTTGCAGACATCTCTTCATATTCCTTCTCCCTGGCATCCTGTCAACATGGTTCAACTCTGTAGGTGGTCGTGGAGGACACAGCGCGTCTTTCCATGCCCTAACAATGGCTCCAATCCTATCTACTGTAAATGATTACATGTGCCAGGAAGCTACTGCTAGGGAATTAGCGTCTTAACTGTAGAGACATCTCTAAAGCCTAAATAGTTTAGGACTAAGATATGACCACCTCTTTTTGAATGAACCTGCCCATCAAACATAATCAATACCAAAGGTCATACTTGATGTTTTGTTGTTATGGATGGTACAGCTGGTAGTAGCATGAGATACAACCTTCTCAGAAACCCAATTGTGGAACTGCCTTTGTTTATTCCCCCCCCCCTCATTTCAACAGACCCTACAGAGAGGCCTGCACTAGCAACATGTGAAAACTTATAATGAATGGTGCCCCTTCCTCTAATCAAGTCAGATTGACATCCATAAAGGACTCCTAGATTTTCCATGCAGGACTTCTAGATAAAAGAGATAAAAGGATGACAGATTCATTCAAGGAATGACCTTTTTTTCTTTTTTTAAAATGAATGTACAGTTTTAGAAAATGAAGGAAAATTGCACTTGGGAGAAATAAATCAATAGGGGCAGGCAGCATACCAATAGAACTGTTTGAAGCTACAGAGTCAAAAGCCATTCAAATTCTTTCTAAAATCTGCCAAGAGATATGTAAAACACAACAATGGTCCACAGACCGGAAACACTAAATGTACTTTCCAATACTCAAGAAAGGGAACACCAGGGATTGCAGTAACCA
>NW_024817203.1:0-2108 GCF_019175285.1 Sceloporus undulatus | reverse complement strand
CCATTTCACCACACAGGCTCTTAAATTGGAATGAGGGAGGGGTATTTTATCCTTTATCCTAGAAAGCAAAAGGTATTAGACCAGTTTCAGATTGTTGCGACAGCCTACTTTCTAAAAGGTTCTTTTCAACAAATACAATCAGAATAAGAACGGAAGTCAAGGGGGGATGGGTAGATTAAAACGCTACAGAACAGATGTGAAAAGACTTGAAACCCTTTTTTAAAAAGCCATTATCTGAAGTTTCAGATGTCTGAGATCTGTACTGGAAAATGCAGAAGCATGTTATAATCAATACATTTGGAAGAGAAAGATACTTGAAACTTTTAGATGCTAAAGATATTCAGTATCTGAGATATGTCTAACAAAGTAAGAGCTTCAATTTGTAGGCCAACAGAATTTGTAGAACACTTTTTAGAAGAGAGATTCCATTTCAGATGGGAAGATTTATCCTTCAGGGAGGTGAGAGTCTGGATGCAAGGTCAGAAATCTCTCAATGTTACATGGTTAAGCTTCTAAAAAGTACCCCAGAGCAGTTAACACTGGCCTAAAACAATTTATTTCTTTTAACATGCACTAGCAGATATTGTGGGGTTACATAGTTCTCATAAGAGTGGAACAGGAAGATTAACACATTGGCTCCAATAAAGGGTACTTCACATTTCTCAGGTACTCAAGGCATTTCACATACATTATCTGTACAAGAACTCTGCTATTATTACCCAGTACCAGGCCAGTGATGTTTAGCATTAAGGAGTGGAAATCCAGGCAGGCTTCCAAAAAGAACCCAGCAAATAAAGGGCTGACATAACATTCTGCTCTGGTCAGGCCCCACCTGGAATAGTGTGTCCAGTTCTGGGCACCACAATTTAAAAAGGACGTTGTGAAACCAAATCCCCTCTGAACAAATCCTGCCAAGAAAGCCCCATGATAGGTTCACCTTAGCATCATCAGAAATGACTTGTAGGCACACAACAACAACAACAACAACAACAACAACAACAGGGGTATAACTATTTTAATAAATATATAAATATAAATCTACATTGAGCCCTTAGTATCTGCTAGGGTTTGGTTTCAGGACACTTGGTTGATACCAAAATCCATGGATGCTCAAGTCCTATTATATACAATGGAGTAGTAAAATGGAGATAAATAAAAGAGTTGAAAAAATGAAATACACATGGAATGAAGATCCATATGAGGATGAATCCTTATGGACAGCCAAAAATACAAACAAATGGATTCTAGAAAAGATCAAATTCTAAATCTCCATGGAAGCCAAGATGATTAAGCTGAAGTAGTCATACTCTGGCCACATCATGAGAGGACACGGCTAACTGGAAAAGACAATAATGCTAGGAAAGGTGGACGGATATATAAAGAGAAAAAGACTTCATGTTAGACGGATGGACTCTGTTAAAGAGGTCATGGGTATAAATTTTCAAGACCTAAACAGAGCACTGAAGGGCAGGGAATCTTGGAGATGTCTCACCTACAGAATAACCATGAATCAGGACCAGCTCAAAGGCAGTTAGTAACAACAGCAGCAGCAACAACAACAACAACAATGAAATGGTGTCCCTTATATAAAATGGCAAAATCAAGGCTTGCTTTTTGGATTTTTTTTCTTGGGGGGGGGTGTATTTTCAAGCCATGGATGGATCAATATGTGGATGCAGAATCCATGCATATGGGGACTGACAGTAGCTCTCCTCCCACCTGGAAGTGATGAAGATGTTCTATTCTATGGCCATCTGTCAGGGATGCTTTGATTTAGATTTCCTGCATGGCAGGGGGTTAGACTGGATGGCCCTTGCAGTCTCTTCCAACTCTATGATTCTATCCTGAACAATGGCATGATGGAATAAAGCACCATTCAGCACAACAGAGAACCTCCACTCCTGGGGCTGAATTCTGGCAAAAGCAGTGGCAAAATTAATTTCTGAATTCCCACAGTAGTGTAGGTTCATGCTAGTCTGGTAAAGCCTACAGGTCCCAGAAATCCCCATTCTTATTTAAGAATGTTCTTTCTTTCAACCTTTGCGGAGCAAAGAATGTTGATATTCTTTAATAGCAAACTTTTATCGAGAAGGCTTGCCAGAATTTGC
>NW_024817202.1:0-2108 GCF_019175285.1 Sceloporus undulatus | reverse complement strand
TGGCCAATTTGAATCCTGCCAATGCGGAAGGACTCCCAGGTATGACAGTACTTTGCGAAATGACGCGAATTCGAATCGCCCAGTGCAGAAGACCCCCAGTTCCACACTCATCTGATAAGGGCTAGTGTTCCGCATCTGAAAGCCCATGTCTAGAATTGCTGCTGAAGCTCTCTTTGACTGGTCTCAGATTGTGAACTTGACTGGCCAGTAATCATTAGTTACATGGCCAAGTGATTGGCATTTCCCTTGAAATCATGATCTTTCTCAGAGAGAAACTATGTACTTGAACACCTCACTGGTTCCTTCATCATTGCAGTAACATCATCCCAGGTGCCAGGGACTTTGGGAAATGACATGTTTTGGGGGGTGAGGGTGTCCGGTATACTGCTGATGCAGTGGCAACCATAGCTATTGGGAAAGTTAGAAGCTGAGATGCTCATAGGGAGATGGGACTTTGAGTAATGAAATTGGGAGTGCAACAGTGTTCATATATTGGAACTGGTGTCTTTTTAGATTGTAAGCCTGAGGGCAGGGAATAATAATTGTAAGCCACTCTGATAGCCTTTATTAATAAATAAAATAAATAACTAAATAAAATCAGAACTTTCCCCCCAGTTTTTTTGAGAGGAAGAGGAAATCAGTTTGTCCGGTTCCATCCCAGACATAAGCCAAGGAGATTTCACCCATGATTATCTGTTACTAGGAAAGAATATGTTGCCTAAGGATGCTTTGTTTGCTTAGTATGTATTGCTTTTCTGGTTATACTGAAAGTATTTTTTTTAAAAAACCCAAACGTTTGCTTACACATACCTTCCAGTTTAATGCTTCTGTCCTTGCTCCAGGTATATCGTATGCCACATTATGAAGCTTGTGTCCGTGATTCATGTGGATGTGACACTGGAGGAGACTGTGAATGTATGTGTGATGCCATTGCAGTGTATGCAAAAGCTTGCTTAGAAGCTGGCGTCTGCATTGACTGGAGAACCCCCGATTTCTGTCGTAAGTTATTATTGCTTTTTAAAGCTATGATAGTAGCTTTATATGTTCATATAATAATATACAGAACTAAATGATACTTTTTACATTTACTTGTTACTGAAACCAGAAGAGAAAGAAGCAGTACATTTTTAGAGCAATATATTTCAAACTATGTCCTTAAGAACTCTAGTATTAAGGTTCTCAAATGAGAAGTTTGGTGGACAATTATCCCACAAATAGCTTGTTTTCTGTCAAAGATAAGGACAATGGCTTTGTTGGACTCCAGATTTTGTTGAAGTCTTTTTTTTTCTTATCAGCCCTGCCAACTCGAGTAGTGGTGAGGAATGAAGATGTTTCAACCATGTACATTCTTCTTTAAATCAGTTTTCTGTGGGTCTTTCTTTTTTTGTTGTTGTTTTGCCTTTCAGGAATGTTTCTGAATAGATATAATAACAATCACATTCTCCTCTGCTTTAGCTGTCTATTGTGACTTCTTCAACTCCCATAAGAAGAATGGCATGATTGGCACCTATCATTACTACGTTAATGAATTAAATTGTACCTGGCATTATCGACCCTGTAAATGTCTTAATATGTCATCATCAGTGAACGTCAATATTGAAGGTAATATTCTTTATATCTTAAAATACAAATTTAGATTGGCTAGTTTTTCTGGCAACTACATTGCACAAAAAACTGCATTAAATACTTTTAGAGATAATTTTGCCTACTGGCAGGTGACATTTATTCTCTCTCTCTGGCTTTGCTTCGCGAACGAAGATTCAGGAAGGACTCATCCCGCGCTTTGTACAAGCGCGTTGGTGACTAAAAACGCCAATTCGGGATAAACAGGTCCGGTTGCAGAAAGCACAGCAGAAAGTCTCCTTGAGCTTGTTCCCACTAGGGGAAACCCCGCGTTCTGAATCGAATCCAAGGAGTGGCGTTCATATTAGGATCCGATTTAAACCTAGAACGGTTCTAGAGCAACCCGGAATCGTCCCCACTAGAAATCGAATCCAGAAGCGGGATAAAATTTAAATCCGTGTTTTCCTCATTTAACGCATGTTTAAAAAACACTAGGGTCCTACCTAGTGTTTTTCCCTTGATTCGAGTTAGGAACCGGAGTATTT
>NW_024817201.1:0-2108 GCF_019175285.1 Sceloporus undulatus | reverse complement strand
AAGATTTGATATTTGCACAAGTATGCATGGCAATGACACTGATTATGCACATAAAGTTTCATGTAAATATCTCTATAACTTCTTTATGATAATTAAAACTTTTGGATACCCCCTCACTCTCCATGGCCACAATGAAAATTTAAAACAGGCTTTATATGTGTATGATCAATCCCTGGCAACTCTCAGATAGAGCGAGATAGAGCTATTATCACAGGTCAAATCAGTAAGGGTTGACACATGTTGTAATGAGTTCATATGGAAAGTTCAGTTGTCTCCTATGTGGCAAATACTCATTGTTGGTATCTGAACCTGCTATTTGAGATGAACTAGAACATACATTTTGCATAGCTTAATACTCCATTTTATTTATCTGTTTTATTTGTATGCAGCCTTTCTCCCAGTGAGAGACCCAAGGTGTCCACAGATTAAGTAATTATAAAAATTTACAATAAAAATGTGAAAACAATTAAAATTATCATGCTAAAACCATATAAAATCATATAAAACAAACAAAAGTTTAAAAGATACAGCACACACCCTGTATAAAAACCTCCCTGACAACAATTATAAAGTTGGTCCTCCGTTTTTGCGGGAGATTTGTTCCGGACCCCCCCCCCCTTCAAAAACGGAGACTCACATAGGCTTGAATGGAGTGCGTGTCCACAAGTGCCCATGGGGGCACGCCCCATTGAGAATAATGGAGGTCACCCCTCTGTGAATATTCAAGAGCACGGATTTCAAGTCCGTGAGAAAGGAGGGCGACTGTATATTGAAAGCTTGCTTGACTAAAACGTCTTTGCCTACTTATGAAAGGAAAACAGGAAGAGAGCCATCCTAGCCTACCCTGGAAGGGACTTCCAGAGGGTGGGAGCAGCCACCAAGAGGGCCCTCTCTCATGTCTTCACCAAGAAAATCTGTGTTGATGGCGGGACCAGAGACCTGTAGACGTTAGGACCCTTGCTGGTTGGTATGGGGAGGCATGGCCTTTCAGATAGTCTGGATCTAAGCTGTATAGGGCTTTATAGGTCATGACCAGCACTTTGACTGCAATTGCAATGCTTCAGTGATAAACAGTAGATAGTAAAAAGTCAATCTATTGTTACTGTATCTATTGTTACTGTAAGATAAAAGCATTCTGCAGGTGAAAACAGAATGTCAAAATCGTAGAAGCAATTTTCAAGCTGCAATCTCCATGCCACAACACTAAATATAGAGACTGTGTACTGAAACTATTTCCATGGAGCCTTTGAAATATGTTTCATTGTCTTTTCTTTTCTTGGTTGGTGTGTGTGCATGAGGACCCATCATTCATAACTCAGACACAAAGCAACACACTGGGTTGATTTTCAGTTTACTAATACAGGAATGATCTGACAGAATTTTATCTTCTACTACATAACAAGATAAATATTGGCTCTCGGGTATTGATATGCCTTCATTATATGCCTCAACACAGTGGATACTTCATCATCAGATATATTACACAGATCAATGCAATGCATACAAATATCCCACTTTACCATTACAGCTATAATTCATTGAGAGAAAACTCTTATTTGTAAACACAAAACAGACTAGTGATATATCCTCTCTCAAAAGCAGGAACAACTAACTACTCCTGGCACAAATATAGACTGTATTTTATATCTCTTTGCCTATTATGGAGGATGCAATCCAACTTTAGCCCCAACTAGAGTCAAAGACTTACTTAATGGTACTGTTAGTCTCCACTTCTGCAGTTCCAATTATTTCAATTATCTAATCAAGTTTGGTCTAAAAAAATGAATTTAGCTCACATCAAGCTATATAGAAATATTTTAGGTTTTAAAAGGCTGAAGTACCTAAGACAACAAAGTGGAAGTTTTTCTGCAAGTATAAAAAACTAAATATGAGAGAAGACTACCTGACTGTGTAGGAACTGAAAAATGATGACAAGACCCAATGCTTTATGGACAATTTCTGTTGCAAGGAAATGTCAACAAACTGAGCATCAAAATCTCAACATAAATTAATGAAACAGTAAACATGCCATCCTTTATTTATCAAAATATTTCTTATCTGCCCTATATTAAGAGATTTCAGGCCTTTATTCTATCCTTGTCCTACTC
>NW_024817200.1:0-2108 GCF_019175285.1 Sceloporus undulatus | reverse complement strand
ATTCAGGTTTTAGCTCCTTCATTTCACTTATATCTTTGCTCTTTTTTAATGAATCCACTTTGCCTCTGTTGACTTAGAGGCAAGGATGGTTCCTGGCTTTCAAGTGAATAAAGCAGTGACCACTCTGGATTTTAGTATGAACTTTAAAGGAGTTACCCAAAATATCCCAAAATAGGTTCATTCCCAAATTTCAAAGTAAAACCCAGAGTAGATTCACTGCTTTACTGATGTGAAAGAAATCAGACACCCCTTACTTGGTAAGTACCAAGTAACCCCCCCCCCCCTTCCTCCCCCCCCCCCCCCCCTCCCCCCCCCTTTTTTTTTGACTGTAGATATAACCTGAATGTGAAGATGTGCAGAGTTGAACAACTACACTCATCCCCATCTCATAACATCATGTGCCTGATAACTTCCTTCCCAAGCCTTAGGCAAAGGATATAAAAGTACGAATAGTTAAAGCATAGCCATCAAGGATGCACCACATGGCTTTGTATGAATGGTGTTTTTTATCATCTGGTGTTGAACAGCCAGCTAAAAAGCCAGTAAAATGGTCACCCTACTGCCCTCAGATGTTGGGGAAGAACAGTCAGCATTGCAATTTTCTGTCCCCATCCCCAACCCATTGCTACCTTCTCTAAACCTTCTGATTTGTCAGAAATGTATAATCAGTTGTATGAAGACATCATGATTTGGACTTAAGAAGAATAGAGGGAGGATCCATTAATTGATCCATTATGGTGGGAGTCTACTACAGACCTCCAAGTCAGACTGAGGAATTGGATGATGCCTTTCTAGAACAGATGATCACACACTCAGAAAGGAGAGATGTAGTAGTGATGGGTGACTTCAACTACCCTGATATTTGCTGGAAGTCAAACTCAGCAAAATCCTCAAGGTCTAGCAAATTCCTCACTTGCCTGGAAGACAATTTCATGGTCCAAAAGGTGGAAGAGGCAACAAGGGGATCAGCTATTTTAGATCTGATCCTAACCAACAAGGATAACTTGGTTAATGGGGTGCAAGTGGTGGGATCATTAGGTGGAAGTGACCATGTTCTCCTGGAGTTTGTTATACAGTGGAAAGGAAAAGCCAGGCATAGTCAAACACACATTCTAGACTTTAGGAGAGTGAATTTCAGTAAACTTAGAGAAGTATTGAGGGCAATCCCATGGTTAGAAATACTAAAAGATAAGGGAGTTCAGGACGGATGGGACTTTCTCAAAAGAGAGATACTGAAGGCACAATTACAAACAGTTCCAGTGAGAAAGAAAAACGGGAGGTGTCTCAAGAAACCAGGATGGATGACTAAGGAACTTTCAACTGAGCTAAGTTTTAAACGGAGCATGTATAAGAAATGGAAAAAGGGGGAAATCATGAAAAAAGAATTCAAAGAAATAGCAGGCATGTGTAAGGGTAAAGTCAGAAAAGCTAAAGCACAGAATGAACTCAGACTTGCTAGAGAGGTTAAAGACAACAAACAGGGCTTTTTTGGATATGGCCACAGCAAAAGGAAGAAGAAGGAAACTGCGTGGAGAAGATGCTAACAGGGGACAGAGAAAAGGAAGAACTACTCAATACCTTCTTTGCCTCAGTCTTCTCAGAAAAGGAAAAGGGTGCTCAACCTGAGGATAATGGAGCTGAGGACAGAATAGGGGAATTTCAGTACAGAATAAGTAAAGAGATAGTAGAGGAATACCTTGTTAATCTAAATGAATTTAAGTCTCTGGGACCAGATGAACTCCATCCAAGGGTATTAAAAGAACTGGCAAATGTAATATCGGAGCCATTGGCAATAATATTGAAAACTCCTGGAAAACAGGAGAAATCCCAGCAGACTGGAGGAGGGCAAACGTTGTCCCCATCTTCAACAAGGGGAAAAAAGAGGATCCCAACAATTATCGTCCAGTTAGTCTGAAATCAATCCCAGGAAAGATTCTAGAGCAGATCATTAAACAGAGGGTCTGTGAACGTCTAGATGGCAATGCCATAATCACAAAAACTCAACCTGGGTTTCAGAGAAACAAGTCATGCCAGACAAATCTAATCTCTTTCTTTGATAAAATTACCAGCTTGGTAGATGAAGGGAATGCTGTGGATATAGTATATGT
>NW_024817199.1:0-2108 GCF_019175285.1 Sceloporus undulatus | reverse complement strand
AAGACCCGCAGCATGGTGGAGACCAAGGAAACAAACGATGACGGGACCGTAACTAAGACTGTGGTCGAGACCGTCTCCTGGTCCATGACCGAGGTCCGAGCCATTGCAGACCACTTAGGAAGGTTAGACGCACAAACTGGAGTCCAATGGATGACCAATGCGTACGTCTCATACCCCAAGGCAAAGGGACAGGACTTGACACAAGTAGCTAGGATGTGCATAGATCCGGCATACACGGGAGCCTTTGAGGCCGCCGCCATAACTGTGGATCTAGCCAATGTGGACATTAGTGAGTGGATGACAAAGGTGGCGAGTGTCCTGTGGCCAGGAACGCTGCTGCGCACCAAGTACCAGTTAGAGAGACAGGCCGAGGACGAAGCTCCCGATGCCTACGTGGCACGAAAACAGATATTGGCCATCCTAGCAGGGCAGATAGACCTCAACTCCGAAGGGCAGCCGATCCTTGACAATCGCGATTTCATTGCTGAAGTGTACGCAGGGCTACACATATCAGCTAAAACATACATGGGCTCCACTTCCCTACAGTTACACACTATCAGTTGGAAACTGTTCATGGATAACGTTCGTGAAGTCTCCAAACTCTTCTGGACTGCAAGGGCAGAAAGAGACCTAAACCTAGGGACTAGCAAGCCAGCTAAGACAGGAGGTCGAAAAGGGGGAAGGGAGGGAGAGCCCGTCCACGCGGTGACTTACCGCAACAATGGCCCCCACTCACAACCCCCGCCACGAGACCAAAAGACAGGCAGCAATGGGCCGGATGGAAAGCCCGACCACTACCGAAGGGACTACCGAGGGCCGCCCCCCCCAGAAAGGCCAGGACAAAAGGGAGAGAGCCGAATTGGTCTCCCAGGACACTAGGAATGAAGTGTGGCAGGAGCTCATGAGGGCAGGCTTGTCCAGGGACTCGATAAATCACCAGTCCACCAATGAGCTAGTGTCACTTCTAATCAAAAGGACACGGGAATTGTCGGAACTGGTCGCCCGACAGCAGGGAGGTTCAGGCTAGGACAGCCCGGGATCCCCCAAAACATCAGGGACCATGGCAGGACCTAGGATCCCACGGGCTAAACCACAGCCTGCCAAGCCTAAACGGACCGGGCCGATCAAGCCCAACTACAAACCGACTCAGACTGCACCAGCAACCGAAAGTGCCCCGATCTCACAAGTCTCTCCCCCAGATCCACCAAACTCCCCGCCTGCCCACAAGTAATCGCCAAACTAACTCCGGACCTTTGGGGACGGCCGTTAGTAAAAGCAGGGATAGGCCAGGACCCTGTCACTCCCGCACAGCTCCTAGTAGACTCCGGAGCCGCGGTAAACACCATACACCCCGATCTGGCCCAAACCGGGACCAAAACCTCCACATGCTTAGAGCTCACAGGATACGGAAAGGGCCAGCAGCAGGCTGCGATATGGAGTAACATTCCGCTGCAGCTTGGACCCCTCCTAGACCACATTCAGGCTTGTGAATATCATGAGAGGGTATGGGACCCTCAAATAGTTCACCCGGTCTCCCACCTGGGCTTACCCCTTGCTGGGAGCAATACCACAATGATTCCGGACAAGCTATTACATTGGGCCAATGGCACCCACCTTTATGACTTGGCTGGGTGTGTTAAAACCAGACAGTGGATGCATTGCTATGGCGGTCTAGAAGGAACCCCCATGCAAGACGTCCAAGAACATGTCATTATCCCCACCCGGACTTCAGTTATGGTACAAATGACCCACGATTGCTTTTGCCTACGAACCCCATGTCCACATATAACCATCCTCCCCCAAGAATATGACATAGACATAGATAGATTCAAAGGTAACCCTTGTTTTTGCCGTGTGCATATAAAAGACTGCCTCGGCCAGGAGTTTTACCTACACGAGCTGGTCAGAGAATACACCAGCGAGACCATATATCATGTGGATCATAAGCTGTTAAGGGGCTTCCACATCGAGGATGAACTGCCAGTCTCCAAATGGCTGAGCTTGCTTACCAATTTAAGCGAGGTCGCCAAACAAATTGAGCAGACTGAAGACCGCATCAAATTGACAGTAGACCTCCGGGCCAAACAAATTCTAAAGATCACCCAAGA
>NW_024817198.1:0-2108 GCF_019175285.1 Sceloporus undulatus | reverse complement strand
AGTACTTCTGGACTCATCCCTGCAGTTGACATCTCAAGTAGATGCGACGGTCAGAAGTGCTTGCTATCAACTTTGGTTGATACGCCAACTACAACCCTAGCTGGGCCAAAGGGACCTTGAAACTGTGGTACATGCTCTGGTAACCTCTCACTTAGATTTCTGTAATGTGCTCTACATGGGGCTACCCTTGTACCAAGCCCGGAAGCTTCAGTTAGTACAAAACATGGCAGCCAGACTGGTCACTGGCGCATCCAGGTTTGACCATATAACACCTATTCTGAAAAATCTTCACTGGCTGGCCATTCGCTTCCGAGCGCAATACAAGGTGTTGGTTATTACCTATAAAGCCCTACATGGCTTGGGCCCAAGTTACTTGAGGAACCGCATCTCCCCATATAATCCGCCCCGCACACTCAGAACATCCGGGAAGAATCTGTTGGAAACTCCATCTTCCAAATATGTTTCCACACCCCAGATGGCCTTTTCAGTGGTGGCCCCGCAGATCTGGAATAGTCTTCCCGAGGAGCTCCGTCTTATGACCCCCCTAGAAACATTTAAAAAGAGGCTTAAAACCTTTCTCTTTTCTCAAGCCCCCCCCCCCCCCCCCGAGGAATGAAGTTGAGTGTTCTTTATGCCATCAATTCTCTGCCTTACCCTGCGAATGATTGTGTTCGGTATAACTGTATTACCTGGATTTTTTTATGAGATGTTCTGTAATAGTTTTAATAGTCTGTAAACTGCTTTGATCTATGGAAAAACAGTATACAAATAAAATTTATTATTATTATTATTATTATTATTATTATTATTATTATTATTATTGACTAGACCTCCCATAATCCCTTACCTTGGCAGTACTGGGTGGGGAGTCTGTGAACTGAAGTCTCAAACATCTAAAGTGTCATCTAGAGACTTGTGGGGATAAAAGGCCTGTTATCAGACAGAAGTGAGCTTGTTTTCACTTGAAGCTCAAAACATAAAAATGTGAATAGGAGATAAATTTTGTGGACATCTTGCCATCACCCCTTTTCATTTTTCCTGAAATTAAATTTCATCTTACCTCTCTAGCTAAAGACAGCATCACCCCTTTATTGTGTGTAGTATGACTGTAAAATCCACCATGTGATGGATAAGAAGTGGTTGTTTGCACGACCAATCCATTCTTGTGCTCAAATTCAATACCTACTTCATCTATTATGGAGTTAATACACTTAAAAATGAGAAAATCTGCCTTGAAGGGATGCCAAAAAGTTTATTTGATCTAAGGTTATTGATTTAATTACTCCACCCACCTTGTAAGAATTTCTTGAAGAGGCAGCAGTGAAAGAGAAGAGAGTCACACGGGTCGGCATATAATGAAGTAGAGAATACACCAGCTGTGAGAATGATACATGCTGAATTCAAGTACGCATCCCTGTGCCAAAATCAATTATGCAACAAAACAAGAGGGAAGGAAGATGGGAGATTGTCTTAGACTCTGCTCCACATACCAATTGCTCTGCAATTGTCCTATTGAAAGTAGCTTCAGGCTAAGGGAGGAATGTGCATTTTCTTTATCGTTCACTTTTAAGATTACTATGCAGGTCCAGAAAGCTAACAATGACACAATTTAATCTGAAATTTAAAAGAGCAATTCAAGATGCTGAAACCTCTTTCCCAAAACAGGTACAGTCCCTTGGATAGCTCCTTTAAAATCAAAACTAAAATCCATGGTAGATTCACCATCCCAAGGAAACTATGGCTATGAAGTGCCACTGTTTACACCATGAGCTGAGAGGGGTGAAGCCAAACAGCTGCACCCCTGAAGCCTTATGTTCCATTTAGCTATTCCTTCATGCATAGTTCACACATAGTCAAATATCTGCAGAGCAAGGCCTTTATACAGTCAGCCCTTCTTATACATGGATTTTTTATACACGGATTTAAGCATACACGGTTTGAAAATGTTCCAAAAAAGTATAAATTTGCCTTGATGTTCCATTTTTTATTAGGGACACCATTTTGCTATGTCATTATACTTAATGGGACTTGAGCATACACGGATTTTGTTATACACGGGGGATCTTGGAACCAAACCCCAGCGTATAACAAGGATCCACTGTATGTGC
>NW_024817197.1:0-2108 GCF_019175285.1 Sceloporus undulatus | reverse complement strand
AAAGCCTTCGAGTCTTCTCTGCTAGGCAAGGTCATCCAACTCAGGACGGACAACACTACGGTGATGTACTACCTGAACAAACAAGGAGGCACCAGGTCCCTCACCCTCTTGGACATAACCCTCCGGATATGGGACTGGTGCATCACCCGAGACATTATGCTTCAAGCAGTACATTTACTGGGCACCCAGAACTCTCACGCAGATCTACTCAGCAGGTCTCCGTCGTCCTGCCACGAGTGGAGACTCCATCCAGAGACAGTACACGATCTCTTCACCAGATGGGGAACTCCTCAGTTAGACCTGTTTGCGACCGTGTACAACTTTCATTGTCCCCAGTTCTGCTCCCGGACGCCGAACGATGGCTCCCTCGGAGATGCGTTCGGGCTTCAGTGGTCGGGGAGGATGCTGTACGCCTTTCCCCCCTTCCCGCTCATCACCAGGGTAGTAGCCAAGATGACCGCGGAGGCGGCCGACGCGATCCTGATCACGCCCTGGTGGCCGACACAACCATGGTTTCCCTGCCTTCTTCACCTTTCTCAAGCCAATTTTCTCCGGCTCGAGCCCAGGCCAGATCTTCTGACAGTCCAGGGAGGACGAGTCCGACACCCGGACATCGAGACCCTCCCCCTGGTGGCTTGGAGAATCCGTCCCTAGCACAGTTGCCGGCCCCGGTACGGAGAGTCATTTTAGCAGCTCAGAAGCCAGCCACCCAGAAGTCATATGGACTGAAATGGAAAAAGTTTCTCCAGTTCTTGTCAGACAGGCATCTCTCACCAGACCAGGTAACGACGCCCCTGGTCCTCGAATTCCTGATGTCATTAGTCGATGCGGGACTCTGCCTAACGTCCGTCAAGTGTTACCTGTCGGCTATCTGTTCCTTTTTTCATTTCGAGGGCAGGCCCTCATTTTTCAAAGATCCCCTTGTTAAAAGATTCCTAAAAGGATGTAATAATTTGCACCCTCAGGTCTCTTTGCCGACTCCAGCCTGGAGCCTCGACATAGTACTCGGGGCCCTACAATCCAAGCCTTTCGAGCCCTTAGCCACCACAGACATGAGACTCCTGACATGGAAGACAGTTTTCCTGGTGGCCATTACTTCTGCCCGCCGTGCGGGTGAACTGTGTGCCTTGCGCAGGGACCAGCCCTTCTTACGATTCCACCTGGACAAGGTGGTCCTTAGAACGGACATTACCTTCCTGCCCAAAGTTGTCTCGGCCTTCCACATGTGTCAGGACATTGTTTTACCTACCTTGGCTCCAAGCCCGACTACCGACGTCGAGAGGACCCTCCATACCCTTGACGTTCGTAGGGCCCTAGCTTTTTATTTAGATAGGACTAAAGACCATAGCCGTTCCAACAGACTGTTCCAGTGCTACTCGGAACCAAAGAAGGGACTCCCAGTTTCGGCCCAAAGACTCTCGAAGTGGGTATCCAACACTATTGCCCTGGCCTATGAACTCTTGGGCAAACCTTTACCTGCTAGGGTTCGCTCCCATACCACAAGGGCAGTAGCGGCCTCTTCTGCCTTTCTGTCCGGCGTCCCATTGGATGAAATCTGTAAGGCTGCTGTATGGTCTCAACCTTTAACCTTTATCAAGCATTATAGGTTGGACACAAGAGCCAAAAGAGACGCTACCTTTGGGAGAGCTGTTTTGCTGTCAGGATTGCATTGACTTTAGCCTAACCGCTGAACTTAAAATTTGACAGCACGAAACTCGGGGCTTGCATCTGGAGGTGGGATATGTTCTTTATTAAGAGTTTATAAACAAACCGTACAACTAGTTTGGTTCTCCATTGTTTTTATTGGTTCCATTTATATTGGTGTTCTTCATGTGTCATGACACTCCCTCCTCCACTGACCTTAGCTCGCCAGTCTCAACCCATTTGTATGATTCGCAGAGACCACGAAGAAGAAGGACAGGTTGCTTACCTGTAACGGTATTTCTTCGAGTGGTCATCTGCGAATACATACAAATCCCGCCCATCCTCCCCTCAGTGTCCTGCTCAGATTGGCTCATTCTCTTGTCGCCTACACGGCGGAAAAATTGCGGAACTGGGGAAAAGAGCGGGAACGGAGGTTTTATAGGGGATGGGCGGGGTTACCGCCC
>NW_024817196.1:1837-2108 GCF_019175285.1 Sceloporus undulatus | reverse complement strand
TTATTATTATTATTATTATTATTATTATTATTATTATTATTATTATTATTATTATTATTATGTTCTAGCAGAGTTTCTTTCTGATGTTTCGCCAGCATCTGTGGCTGGCATCTTCAGAGAATGCTTGCCTGGAAAAATTGGGTGTATATATACTGTGTGAACCTGGGAATGCAGGAGTGATTTGCATGTGTGTTGTTCTGTGTTGATGGCTGGCCTCAGGCTGAGAGGCTAATGAAAAAGAGGATTAATGTCTGCTAATTGGTGATCATTA
>NW_024817196.1:0-1737 GCF_019175285.1 Sceloporus undulatus | reverse complement strand
GCAGAGTTTCTTTCTGATGTTTCGCCAGCATCTGTGGCTGGCATCTTCAGAGAATGCTTGCCTGGAAAAATTGGGTGTATATATACTGTGTGAACCTGGGAATGCAGGAGCGATTTGCATGTGTGTTGTTCTGTGTTGATGGCTGGCCTCAGGCTGAGAGGCTAATGAAAAAGAGGATTAATGTCTGCTAATTGGTGATCATTATCTGCTGGGAAAGCCCCTGACTGAATGGTTTCCCATTTGCATTTGCTGAGTCCTTATTTTGCTCAGGACTGGTAGCCAAATTTTGTTCACTTTAAGGGTTTCTTCTTTCCAGTAGAAATTGTCTAGATGTTTATGGATTTCAATGGCTTCCCTGTGCATCCTGACATGGTAGTGGTTGGCACAGTCCAGAATTTCAGTGTTTTCAAACAGTATTTTATGCCCAGGATGGTTTGTGGCATGTTTTGCTACTGCTGATTTTTCTGGCTGGCCCAGTCTGCAGTGTTTCTCGTGTTCCTTGATTCTTGTTTGCACACTGCTTTTGGTCGTCCCTATGTAGACTTGTCCACAGCTGCATGGTATGCGGTAAACTCCTGCGGCTGTGAGAGGGTCTCTCTGGTTCTTGGCTGAACGAAGCATTTGCTGGATTTTCTTCATCAGTTTATAAACCATTTGAAGGTTGTGCTTCCTCATCACTTTGCATATTCTGTCTGTGACTCCTTTGAGGTATGGTAAAAATAGCTTCCCTTTGGGTGACTGCTTGTCTTCACTTGTATGGGTTTTCCTGGGCCTGGCAGCCCTTCTGATGTCTGAGATGGAATAACCAATAACCTGTAGAGCCCGGTCCAGGTCCTTCAGTTCATCTTCCAAGAAGTGGGGTTCACAGATGCATTTTGCCCAGTCCACCAGTGTTTTGATTGTGCTTCTTTTTTGTCCTGGGTGATGGTTGGAGTTCTTGTGCAGTATGTTTGGGTTTTCAGTATATGTTCGTTCAGTTTGCACATGACTAGGACATAAAAAAATGGCAGTGTTCCTTCCTTTTCTTATTCCATAGTGAATTGGGTGTTGGGGTGGATGTTGTTCAGATGGTTCAGGAATACAGCCAGGCCTTCTTCTCCATGGCTCCAGATGGTGAAAGTGTCATCCACATATCAGAACCAAATTGTGGTCTTTTTCAGTGCTGTTTCCAGGGCATGCTTTTGCTAAATTTGCTTCTTCTCACCAAGAAAAGGTAAAATGGTATAAGTGCATAGCATAAAACTATGGGGCTGAACAGACCACCTCTAAGGGGTGGCCTGCAGCCACTCTTTTCAGCACTGGATTGAGGCCATGACAACTACATGCTGCGGCCCTCATCTGGCCTTTCCGTGGTGCAAAAAGGAGTGGCACAGTTTTTTGGCACTCCTTTGGCGCTGCATCATGATACCACCTGCCATGTGGTGGGGAGTGTGGTGTTATGCCGGCATGGGGTGGAGTTGGGGCATGCGTCAGGTCAGCCACGCCCCCACTCCACCCCAATGCTGGTCTTTAGAGCTGTTCTGTCAAAACTATGTTCTCTCCACAGAAACATAGGAAAGGTCATGCTGGCTCTGACCAAAAGTCTTTCTAGTCCAGCACTATTATCACAGTGACCAGCTAGTTGCCCATATTAAGCCATACACAGGATGTGAGTTCAACCACACTCTTTTCCCATGCTCCCCAATAATTAAATAATAATAATAATAATAATAATAATAATAATAATAATAATAATAA
>NW_024817195.1:0-2108 GCF_019175285.1 Sceloporus undulatus | reverse complement strand
TCGTAACGATCACATAACATCGGTTTTGAAATCCCTTCACTGGCTGCCAATTAGTTGCCAGGCAAGGTACAAGGTATTGGTGATTACCTTCAGAGCCCTACATGGCTTGGGTCCAGAATACTTAAGGGAACGCCTTCTTCCATACAGTCCGTCCCGCACTCTAAGGTCCTCGGGGAAGAATCTACTTCAGCCAATAAAATCTAGGCTAACTTCAGTCACCCAGAGGGCCTTTTCCATCACAGCTCCAAAGCTATGGAATGACCTGCCGAAGGAGATCCGCAACATTTCTACTCTTACAGCCTTAAGACGGATCTCTTCCGGCAGGCCTTTCCTACCTAGTTCCTCTCCCCATTTACTTACGTCACTCTGTCCATCAATTCTTCTCTTGAATTAATGAGAAGAATTAAATTAAAATTAATGAAATTATATTCTTGCCTCAAGATGAAGAGCCCACCCTCCATCCCAACTGTCATCATCAGACCTGGGAGGGAGTGAAAAAGACAGGCCCTTACTGTAACTAACGTCGCTCTCTTTTGTTTTATTGTATTGTATTGTATTTATTTTTTGTATTTTATTTTATTCTCTATTTTTTATTTTTCATATTTTTATTGTTGTAACCCACCTGGATTCCTTGTGATTGGGCGGGCTATAAATTATTATTATTATTATTATTATTATTATTATTATTATTATTATTATTATTATTATTCTCTGCCACTGTGGCCAGGTCATCAAAATGTCAACATGCTCAATTAATTGAAACAAGGGATGTAAATCTCCCTGGATGAACGGGGCCATGCTTTTCTTCCAGAGTTGTTGTTGTCACATTGTAAGTGGGGTTGGGAATCATAGAAGCTGTCTTGAATACCTTACTGAGTGCAGGGATACCAGAAATGCATAATAAAAAATATTTTTCCTGCTTCTTGTTTCTAGTTTTACTGCATTTTAGGTCTTTCATTTGGGTTCTTCCAATTGGATGATTCTGCCAAATAAAAGACAGTGTGTAGCTTTTCCACCTTCTACTCTTTACCAGGTTTTCTGTGGTAAGAAAATAGAAAGGAAAACACAGAAGGGTTACAAATGAAATATGTTATCAGGAATCTTTCAGAAGGCAAGGGAATGAAAATGAAAAGCGTGGAATGAAACAAGTTTGTTATGTTTCAAACAAATAATGCTCATAACATCAATCAATTAATTACTGTATTTTCTGGTGTATAAGACTACTTTTTAACCCAGGAAAATCTTCTCAAAAGTCGGGGTCGTCTTATACGCTGGGTGTCATATTATAGGGCAGGTGCTGAAACTTCCAAGCCGGAATGGAGAATCTGCAGTCGCCACATATGGTGGGGGGAGCTCAAAAACGACTGCAGCTGCATCCCGCCATATGTGGCAATCGTATGAAAGCAGCTACCGCTCTGATAGTCTTGGAGACAGAGAGCACTGGGCAGGCAGGCAGAGCTGACCAATCCAAGCAGGCTTTGTATACAACAAGGTTTCCTGCTAAGGACCTGAATGTCATAAGCATTTGAATTTAAATTATCATATTGAAATCAAATCTGATGTTTTTTAAATTTTTATTTGGTGTGCATTGGAAGAGGGGTAGTCTTATACGGTGAGTACATCCCAAACTCTATATTTTAACTGGAAAAGTTGGGAGTCGTCTTATATGCCCAGTCGTCTTATACGCCGGAAAATGGTAATAATGGCTATTAAGTAAAACTTGAAAGAGTTACTTTTTGGACTACAATACCAGAATCCAAAACTCTCACAAGGAATTCTGGGTGGGAATGTGTGTGTGTATGTGTGTGTGTGTTACATCTTGCTAAAAGTAGTTTTTCCAAGCACTATTCTTACATTGTGTTGAGAGTTTCTTTAAGCTGAATAAATATACATACCTCATTCAGACCTTCCATTTCACAGAAAGTCTGAGAGAAAAGAAGGCATGTCATTGTTGTCTCTTTCTTGGTGAATAATATGAAGTCTTTCCCTATACGCATAGAACCTCTGCAGTAAAGACACAGGAAAAGTCTATTTTTAAAAGAGGTGCATTGTCTGCATATTAAGATAGGCAGAAGAGAGCCACAACACTGCTCCTAGGCTCCTTGTCA
>NW_024817194.1:0-2108 GCF_019175285.1 Sceloporus undulatus | reverse complement strand
TCCCTGTTGAAGTTCATTCTGTTAGCTCTGGCCCAGCTTTCTATTCTATTCAGGTCATTTTGAATTTTGATCCTGTCCTCTGGAGTATTAGCAATTCCTCCTAATTTAGTGTCATCTGCAAATTTGATAAGTATTCCCCCCAATTTTTTCCTCCAAGTCATTGATAAAGATGTTGAATAGCACTGGGCCCAGGACAGAGCCCTGTGGGACCCCACTGGTTACTTCTCTCCAGGATGAAAAGGTGCCATTGTTGAGCACCCTTTGGGTTTGTCCGGTCAACCAATTACAAATCCACTTAACAGTTGCCTTGTCCAACCTTAGCTCTCAGCCACAAGGCGAATTATGCATAATCCCTCTGAAATCTGCCATCCTCCCATTGCATCCAAGAGGGATTAAAATATTTTGGAGTAATTCTTAAAAAGAACCAGAAAAAACTGTGGAGGCTGCCAGTATTTTAAAGTTGTGTGCATACAGCTGATGCAATCAGCATCTCTTAGTCATGAGTTTAGTAAGCGTTCACATAAATCACTGCTGAAAAACAGCAGGTGTACATAGAGAAGCAGCACAGCCAGGTTTTTCCTCCTCCAAGTAGTTATGCCTCCCAGGAACAATTAGGCTACTCTCTATAAATGTCTAAGTGGCCCCTAGCATGACTTCAGCAGAGGGAAGGCGTGGGCAGGAGATGTGACAGCTGGGCTTTTTGATGGGGATGGTAAGGAAGAAATATGTTCACTATCGCTTTTGACTAAATTAAAATCGATTCTACCCATAGCTCTTGACGGTAACTTCCCATATGCAACCCTAAAAATAGTTAGTGAGAGTGTGTGCAACAAATATTTGAAGAAGGAAACACATTTCTATTAAATATTTAATATTGGCTCTCGACAAGTATAAAGTGAGATCATTCTGATTTGACTGTATGATGACTACACACCTACATTTATGTGATCTTTACATGTTATACACACCAAGCATTTAAAAGAGTAGTTATTCAGAAATACATGGATAATTAATATGCATGTGTAAAATGCACACATACATTTCTGGATCAGTGCATGGACAATATCTAGAACAGAAAACGTTTATTTTTCATGGAAGAAATCAACATACATACCCGTGGGGAAGAACTCATTCATTTTCTTCTTGTAGATTTTGTAATCAACCTCCAAAAACACACAAAAAATGACACGATCCATCTGTATGAAAAAAAGAAGGAAAATTTACTAAGCAACACGTTTATTGTCTTTGGACTACAAATATTTACCAAGCTATAATTTTATATTATAAGGTGAGGTTTTTGTTTGTTTGTTTGGCATATGTTCTCACTATATCAGTCGGCCATTCACCCCCTGCATACACACACACTGTATTATCCACAGATCCAGAAAATGCATTATTTACACTGTTAGCAGAAAAGAAAACAGTGAACTGCCCATCCATCCTGAGCCAATACTTTGTAGAAACACCATTGGCAGTAATTACAGCTGCAGCTCTTCTTGGCTGGGCTTCTACCAGCTTTGAATATCTGAACTCTGAAGTCTTTCCCCATTTTTTTTGGCAAAATTGCTCTACTTTGGGCAGGATGAATGAGGACTGTTAAAGATGAGGACATTCTCAATCTAAGGGTCCTTTGACATTATGCAACTGTAGAGCTATTATTCCACTTGAATGGCCATTGCTCCATTCTATGGAACACTGGAATTTGTAGTGTAGGCAGGGAGATTTACAATTCTCAGCCAGAGAGCTCCAATTCCTCAACAAACTACAAAATCTAGGACTCCATAGGACAGAACCATGGTGGTAAAAGGGGAATTGTAGCACTATAATTGTATACCGTGAAAGGGCCCTAAATCGCTTCTTGCCAAGAATACACTAGGTTGCCAAGGTTGCAGGTAATTCTTTTCCAGATCGAGTCCTGCCCTCACTCCCTGTAAGATCCACTTGGTTTATGATTACAGTGAGGTATGTGATGTCATGGACTTTACATGGAAAATTGATGTTTTCTGTATTAGATATTATGGTAATAGTGTAAGTAGCTGGTGGAAGTGGGTGAGAAGATGGAATGTTAAGAAATTTAGAGAATTGGGTGTGGTGAAGACAGTGAAAGA
>NW_024817193.1:0-2109 GCF_019175285.1 Sceloporus undulatus | reverse complement strand
CGGCCTCCTTGTCCCCTTGGCAGCCGGCCTGAAGGGGCGCCACATTTCCCGGCTTCCAGGAAGCTTTACACAGGCAAGATGGCGTCCAGCAGCGGGGTAGGTGAAGGGAAGGAATGGCTCTGGGAGGAAAGGGAGACATTTCCAGGGAGGCCTTCCTTATTGAGGAACTGGGAGGGCGGGGAGGACGGCCCTTGGAGATAGGGATCCCTTTCAGACCCAGGAGGGGACCCTGGTTTCCCTCATTGGGGACCATGAGGGTCCAGGCTGCTATTGCTGGGCACTTGGGTTGCGTCTAGATTGCACAAATAACCCGGTTTAGCACCGCTTTCACTGCCCCTGGCTCCATGCGATGGGATTCTGGGAATGGTAGTTTGTTGGGGCACAACAAACTACAGTTCCCAGAATCCCCCTCTGCATGGAGCCAGGGGCAGTGAAAGCGGTGCTAGCTGTGACACACTGGGTTACAATCTGTAATGGAGCCATTTTGTAGCCCCTCTGGTCCAGAACACACTGCAGAAACAATCCATCTTGAGACTGCTTTAACAGCCTTGGCTCCATGCTAAGGGGATTCTGGGAACTGTAGTTTGTTTGGCACCACCAGAGCTCTCTCTCTTTCTCTGACAGAGAAGGCTCAATGTCTGAGTCTGACAAAACCACAGTTCCCAGAATTCCCTAGCGTGGAGCCAGGGCAGTTAAGTAAAATAATAACAATAATAACAACAATAATAATATTACACACTCATCCCTCCATAATTTGCAGCATTGGTATTTGCGGCTTTGATTCGATTAATATGTTCGCTCTAGGAATATCTAGGTCCTCCAGCGCAACTCTATGGTCAGCTTTAATATTTGAATGAATGCAGATTGTTGTGCCGTACTTAATACAAATAAGACATCCCCTGAAAGTAAGCCGTTGTGTGTCTTCTTGAGGAAAAATGAATACTGTATAAGGCAGTGTCTTATTTTTGAGGAAACATGGTGCATACAATACAGTACACAATAAGCCTCAACATCCCCTCCTTCCCTCTCCCTCAACAAACAATATTGACATAATGATAATTAAAATAATTAAGATACCGTACAATCATTCTGATTTAAAGCAGTCTTAAACTGGATTATTTCTGCAGCATGTTTTGGACCAAATAAAGTCCAAAACAGTCAAACATAATTATCAATGGCATTGACTGCTTAGAAATAGTCAAGTTTATTTGTTGGTGGCGCAACTTCCATTGCAAAATGTTACAATTTTTTATGGTGGTCATCATCATCATCAAGTTTATTTTTCTGAATGTAGAAATAGAGTCTTTGAGAGTCCAATTACATCCAAACAATGATACCTTTATGGGGCCGACCAAGATGCACAATGACATGTTGCAAGCTGTCAGAATCACACTGGCATCTTCTTCACCAGGCAAACAGGAGAAAGAAATTGAAGATGCTAGTCATAGACCTGCATTTTCTGTTTCTGGTCTTAGTTCAGATTGTAAGGAGGGCAATCCTTTGGCTATGTGGTCACTGGTATAGATTTTCAAAGTCAAGGAAATTTAATGTCCATTTTCAATTCAGAGATGTTTCCTTGGAATCCAGCATATTTGCTTCGTTTGTTAACCCATAGGCTCCTATGTAGGTAGAGAACACTGAATTTCTCATGAAGTCTTCATGTTTTGCATCAGGAAAACTTTAGGTGGGATACATACAGGTAAACACTCTTTGAGGGTGTTGGTCTGGTATCCCTCTGCACTTCTGGAAAGTTTTTGTGAGTCTCTGAGACTGGCTTTCTGGGCAAGGAGTTTGAATTGTGCCCTTTGTTAAGGATTGCTTCTCATTTCTGTGCTTATGCGCAGCACATTCTGGCTGAAATCCGGGGCTACTACTCTATTAGAATAAGAGTGTGTGCTCACATATGTACCGGTTCTTTGATACAGACAATGGCCTGTTACAGACTGCCAAAATAAAGCTGCTTTGGGTCTCTTTGGAGGTATGCTGTTTAAATGATGCATGGGTCCTAAGAGTCCGGAGGTCACGCCAAAGCCACACTCCATTCCTAAGCACTGGAGTGCAGCTTCCGGATTCTTAGGGTGCATGCATCATTTAAACAGCATACCTCCA
>NW_024817192.1:0-2109 GCF_019175285.1 Sceloporus undulatus | reverse complement strand
TTACACGTGTTGGCTGAAGGCTCGGTTATCAGCATAAGTCAGAGATTACTGGCAGCAATCTCGGACAGGATGTCTGCTTAAGAGCCAAAAGGTTCCTGAGATGAAGTATTGCCTCATCCTGACATCGTGTCATGATCTTCGTTTGAAATCATAACAATTCTCAACATAGCAATGCTGCACTCAAACATTTCTACAGTTGAATGCATTTCTGGGCAGGTTTAAGTAGCCCTCTAGATGTGGGTGGACTGCAATTTCCCATACCTATCACCATTGGCTATGCTGTCTAGAGTTGATAGGACATGCAATCTAACAGTGTTAGGAGGACCAGATGTTGCCAACCCATTACTTACGCTATCTACTTGTACTCCTTGCAAAGACTTATTCTGTCTAGTTGCAGTCTAAATTATTATTATTATATCCCATATTGCTTCCTGGGTGGACTGAAGCTAAGAGAAAATAGATCCTCTAAGGCCTTGTAGTGAGTTCGTGCCAGATGTGACATTCAAATGCAAGACCTCCAGTCACTCCTCAGTCTCTCAGATATTACAGGACACAGTTCTTGCAGGCATATAATAGAGCTAAATATTTTTTCAAAGAATCATGTGCCAACCAGAAAAGGGACACACTGTTGTCTGTGTCACTCTCACTGTAGCCTTGGGGCTGACAGAGGTAGATTTTCGAAACAGTCTTCCCAATTCTTCTGGATATAAGACAGTGGAGCAATGACCGGCAGCTCCCAAGAAGGTGGCTAAGAAATAATGAAGAAAGGGAGAAGGACCAGTGATTGCACAACCAAGCAACAAGTAATTACAAGCCTCATTGATTCAAAGGGAAAGGGCTTTATGAAAAATGAACAGAGGCCCTAACACCCTCCCCGCAGCAATGCACTTGTTCACACTCCTTCAGTTACCTCTTTTTATTTCCCCTCGGTGGATTACCATTGGTCTGTTGGCTTCTTGAAGAGTATGTCAGTAGCTGCAATATACTGGTTCAAGAGCTGTAGCTGGTTTAAGAGCTACAGCTACAGCCATGCCATATATGAATGCACCTTCAACCATGAAAACTTCCTTTTCTTAAAGTAATGACAGAATCCAGCAATGGAGAGTGACCAAAGAGATGGGGGCAAGGTCTTTTTTTGAGTGTTTCCTCTTGAACCTCCTCTGGTGCATCTTGTTGATAAAAATGATAATCTGCCCATTACCAAACTCAACGTTTCCTAGAAGGAATTATTATCACTTTCTTTGGCCATCTTGTATAACAGAACAGTATATGTCTACTTTTAAAAATACCTATATTTCTATGGAAACAATCTGTTTGTTTCACAACACCCCAGCAGAGAGAGAGAGGTGGAGGGACCATGGTGACTATCAGGGGGCTGGGCGGAGGAAGAGGCTGCTGGTTTTGCTGCTGCCTTGAACCTCTGCCTCCTTAGTGGGATTTCACTCTTTGCAGGACTGAGCTTGTGCTGGATGCAGAGGGCAAAGGCCTGTCCATTTTCGATGAGCATGCCAACCTGGCCTGTATTAGAGAGACCTGGTTGGATGAGACCGGAGAGGGGTTGATCTCTCTCATTTTTGCCTAACAGGATTCTCTGTGCACAGTGCTCCTGGTCAGTCGGAAAGCAAATCTGGGAATAGAGATCCAGCTTGTGATTGATGAAGTTACACTCCCCCTGAAAACACAGGTTCACAGATTGGGGGGTAGTCCTGGACTCAGCTCTGAATCTGGAGGCCCAGGTTTCTGTAGTGACCTGGAGTGCTTTTACACATTTAAAACTTGAGTGCCAGCAACTTCAGATACCAGATCTGGCCTCGGTGGTACATGCCTTGGTTATATCCCATTTGGACTTCTGTAATGTACTCTACTTGGGGCTGCTTTGAAGAGTGTTTGGAAACTTCAGCTGGTCCAAAGAACTGCAGTCAGACTATTAACTGGGGCAGGTTACAGAGACCACACAATGCCCCTGTTTGAAACAG
Organism: Sceloporus undulatus; assembly: GCF_019175285.1. NCBI lineage: Eukaryota > Metazoa > Chordata > Lepidosauria > Squamata > Phrynosomatidae > Sceloporus > Sceloporus undulatus. The sequence continues at coordinate 133 of NW_024817192.1, read as the reverse complement.
CTCCACAGGCTTCCAGTTTGTTTTTGGGTACAATTCAAAGTGCAGGTTATGACCAATCAAGCCCTATATTTTCGAAACAGGTCCAGGCTATTTGGCAGACAGTATCTCCCTATACAAGCCAGCCAGGGTTCTG
>NW_024817191.1:0-2109 GCF_019175285.1 Sceloporus undulatus | reverse complement strand
GCTACTTAGATGCCCTGCACTGAACATAGACCACTCAAAATACAGTACACTGGTACCCCGGGTTACGAAATTAATTCGTTCCGCCGCCGCTTTCGTAACCCGGGATACTTCGTAAGCCGAATAGCCCATAGGCACTAATGGGGAAAAAGCCGCGGCTGCGCCGCGGCTCCATTTGAAACAGCGCAGAGGTTTTTTCGTAACCCGAAAAAACCTTCGTAAGCCGAAACAATAAATCCCTATGGGATTTATTCATATCCCGAAAATTTCGTAACCTGGGTATTTCGTAACCCGGGGGACCAGTGTAGATTGTTTTCATCAGATGCCTTCTCAAAATGATGGTGGGAATTAATGCAACCTCACTTCTGGTCACTGTTTTGAAAGTAACTCTGAAGAAAAATTGAAGTGTTTTGGCAACGTGTGGCCTACAGGGTTTTTGGGGGGTGGAGGGTTGGCCCCTAGGTCCTATTCAGTTGACCAGTCCTGGCCTAATTTATTTCAATTAGCAAGCAATATTATGCTCCACTTGGTGGTGATAAGATGCCTTCACTCCATATTTGTAAGGTGTTGTAATACCATGATGTGATAAAAGAAACATAATAAATGAGGTGCAGGATGTGACAAGATAGGGCAGCCACCAGACACTTCTATATTACTCTCAGCCAGTCACAGTATGAAAAAAAACTATATCAATCAGAAAGCATGGAAACCATTTTTAATCCAAAGAAAAGAAACTTTGCTGAACACAAGTGTGCATAATAAGAGTGACTTTCAACCAGTTTATTCAGCACCAAGAGAAAATCTGTAATGGGACCATTTGAATGTAGACAAAGCACACCGCTTCGCTAACCATGTTCATAAGATAGTTTCCTCTGAAGATGCCAACAACAGATGCTGGCAAAATATCAGGAATAAACTCTGCTAGAACATGGCCACATAGCCTGAAAACCCAACAAAAAACTATGCCGGCCACAAAAACCTTCGACTTCACATGTTCATAAGAGTTTGTTGTGGGAAAGAAAGCTATACATGTATAATTCACTTTTTTATTTTTTTGGAATGCACTTTCATTGACATCTGCTGACATGGTAAAATTATCACTAAGTCCTGCTTGGCAGCATAAAACTGATTGCTTTAAAACTTACAATATGCCAAGATTTATTTATCTAATAGCTGCACATGTGCTAAGTTATGGGAGTGCTAGGTGCATGTGCCAGGTATGAGCAAGTGATGAGGAATTCTAACTGAGGACTTCACAGAGCATGATCTTCAATGCATTCCTAGTCGCCTTTGCTGATAAGTCAGACCTCAAATTAGCTGACTTTAAATTGATGTCAGCTGAATACAGAAACCAAAGAATGGAAGCTGTGTGTAATTATGAAATGGCTCATTATACATTACTCAACTATTTTAATACTGTGCATGTGGGTCTGTTGAGACACTTGCTTTTAACCTTCACTCTTTACCAAAAGATGTTTTTTTAAAAATGAATGTAGATGCCTGAGGATTTAGTGGTCCATGCTGGCATTTCCATGAAAGAACGTTGTTTCTCCAACATGAAACTATCCTATTCAAACCTTTCTCCACAGCTTGCCCTGTAATAATAATAATAATAATAATAATAATAATAATAATAAAGTTTATTTATAGCCCACTTTTCCAAAAAGAGATCAAATCAGGTTATATTCTTCCCTGCAGTTAGATTTAAAATGGATATTCTAGGTATTTATTCTTATTGATTACTGGTAGTCTTCTGTTTTACCTTTCCACCAGTGTGCTTGTGACTCCTCTCCCCATCACACTCCTTGTCACAACAGTCCTGTGAAGTATATTAGGTTGAGAGAGAGTAACAGACTCAAAGTCATTTTGCATTTTATGACTCTGTACAGACTCTCTAACAATCTTTCCCATTGTCAGATTATTGCAACTTGGGTTCTATGAGAAATGGGTATTTCTATAAGAGAAGACTTCTGTTGAAGAAAGATGCTGGGTTCTTACACAACGAATTACGTATTGGCCTGTTACAGACAGCCAAAATAAAGCTGCTTCGAGTCACAGTGGAGGTATGGTGTTTCAATGATGCATGCGTCCTAAGAGTCCAGAAGTTGCACC
>NW_024817190.1:0-2109 GCF_019175285.1 Sceloporus undulatus | reverse complement strand
CTTAAAGTGGTGTCAAACGGCATTATTTCTACTGCGTAGATGCACCTCTAGACACTCCTTCGTCATCAGTCCAAGTGTATAGAGGGTTGTCTTCTCTCAGTATCCAGTTGCCAGCTAAGCAAGCAGGGTTCTCCCTTTCGTCTACACTCCTAGTACACCTCTACGGAAGAAGCACTCTCTGAGAGTCTCCTCACCCACTTACTGCTCTGCAGCTGCTCCTGGAACTCTACAGAGAATACCAACTACTGAGCAACTGTGGGTGTTGTAGGATCCTTGAGGACAATGCTGGCGGCTAGCATTGTGTCTTTCTAACTCTGCAAGAAGGCATGGTATAAGTTCTCTCAAATAGACTTCAGGGCACAGGGTATGTTACATTGCTCTTCCTGCAAACTGCCAGTGCTCCCTGGGGATGCAAAGGGAATCAAAAGGGGGAAACACCATTGGTGAAGGAATCTGCCTAGCGTTGGCGCCAGACTTGGAGAAAATGCTGATCTATGCTGGGCACCCGATCCTGCATGGACTTTTCCTACTGCAAAGAAGAGTCTGGGCCCAAACAGTCAGGCCAAAATAAAGCTGATTTAGGTCACTTTGGAGGTATGGTGTTTAAATGATGCATGCATCCTAAGAGGCCAGAAGCCACACCAAAGCCAAGCTCCAGTCCTTACAACTGGAGTGTGGCTTTGGCATGGCTTCCAGCCTCTCAGGATACATTCAGCATTTAAACAGCATACCTCCAAAGTGACCTAAAACAGCTTTATTTTGGCCTGGATGTTCAGACCCTCTGTCCTGGGTGCACTCGCCTTTGTACAAAGCCTGGTCCTCCAAGTTGCTTGCCCACTGCTCAGTCTAAAACCTGTGAAGATTTACAACTTTGAGTCCAAACCACTGAATACTTACCAACCAGTAAGCTTAGATTTTCCAATTCAAAGCATATAGGGAGCCATCAAGGCCACCAAACTGGGTGACCAGACAGACCTCCTTTTCCAGGACATGTCCTTTTCCCCAGAAGGTATTCCATGACACCTTCCATTTTGAGCCCCACTAAGAAGTGTGGATTTACCATTTATATGCGTGTTTTGAGCTTTTGTTTGGTCATGTCCTGCATTTTTCTTGAATGTCCTACATGGGCATGACTTCTGGTTACACGGTTATGGCGACACGAACCAGCTGGCTAAGACTGCGAAAGCACTTACCACGAAGAACCTACCTTCCAATAGCTGTAGTCCTCAAACGGTGCTCTTTAAGGGCATCTTGGACTTTGGCTCCCAGAATCCCAGACTATTGGCCAATAGAAATAAAAAGGTGGCTTTGACTGTATCCACACTGGAGAGATAACCCAGTTTGGCAGCGCTTTAAGTCTTTTTCTGGCTCAAGGCTATGGAATTCTGGGAGTTGGAGTTTGTTGTGGGCCCAGAGCGGAGCTTTGCTCCAACTCCCAGAATCCCATAGCCTCGAGCCAGATACAGTTAAAGCGCTGCCAAACCGGGTTATCTCTCCAGTGGATGCAGCCTGAGCGTTCATGGTCAAGGCCATTTCCCCATCTCCATTGCAAGGTCATTCCTCCTCTACAAAGATCCCTCCCAAGGCCCAAGCCGTGCTCCCTCTTTCCAGCCCCTAAAACCAGCCAACCGTTCATCCGCATCCCCCCCCAAACTCACCCGTTTCGGCGGTCTTGCTCCGCTCCGCCATGTTTGTTTTCATTACTGCCTGGCCGCCTCCTCCTCCCGCCGCCAGACGCTCTCCGGACGTCACCATGGCAACGCACCTCACGGCCCGGAAGGGAAGGGAAGGCCCTCTCAGCCCTAATAAAGGGAGAGACTCCTCTCACCTGGGCCAGGAAGAGGGGAGTATGGGTGTGTGTCTGTGTATACACACACACACACACACACATTCATATGTATATACACCCCATTTATATATACACACACCCTGTATCACCCTGAGATAGATATAGATGTGTATGTGTGTATCAGGGTATTTATCTATCTATTTATCTGGGTGGGTGGGTGTGCATATACATGAGATAGATAGATAGATAGATAAGATAGATTAGATAGATAGATAGATATCCTGAGACATACACACATATGTGTATCAGGGTATCTATCT